>NC_053022.1:188373980-188461212 GCF_003073215.2 Triticum urartu | reverse complement strand
CCTAAGGTTTAAATACCTAGCCGCCCTAACCAGACGTACAGTTGTCACAACAACTGGAACTGGTCCAACAAATCATTGTCTTCAGCAAGTCACTGGTTTCATCTTCCCTTCCCTTTACTTACTGTTACTCCTTGTGAAGTCATTGTATGTTCGCACTATCTTTTGTCTTCACTGAGTGACTGCGTGTTCTGTGTGGCTTCACAATATCTTCCTACCTGATCCTTACTACATTGCTGCTATTAGTCATTGTGCTTTCACTCTATTGAATACTTGACTATGGCTTGCCTAGTGTAGTCTACCTTCCACTGCAGGGTAATAGGTTTATTTCTATCGTTTGTCTTCATAACTTCCACGTTTTGAAGACTTTCATAAAAATCGCCTATTCACCCCCCCTCTCTAGTCGATATAACGCACTTTTACCTATATTGTAACCAACCATCTGTAAACCCTAGGTACCCCCAGCGTCTATATAAGCCGTGGGGTTTAGTCCATAGAGGCATGTGCCTTCACATTCGCAAGGTTTAAACTTAGACAAATTCATACGTTCTCGAAGTAGATCAATCTGTAATTTGTACCCCCGTCACAATCAATATATAAGTAGGACGTAGGGTTTTACCTCATCAAGAGGGCCCGAACCTGGGTAAAACATCATGTTCCTACTCTCCCTGTTACCATCAAGATTAGGACCCCCTACCTGAGATATGTCAGTTTTAGCACCAACACTTGGCACTCTAGAGCACGATCCTCTCATTATGTTTATCAATCATAAAGATTCAACCAGATAAATAACACCTAATCAATTTCAATAGGAAATATGGAACCATGGGCCATTATTCTACAACTATAATGCAAACAACACATGCACATTGTTCATAATTAATTTGCACTAATGATTAACCTAATTTTAATATAAAGTGCGCTCTCACTCAAATCAATATATTTCATAATTGAAACTGAGTGATTCAAGATCCTGATCTTATTCGCGGCCATTGATGGTAGCATCACTGATGACATGAACTGCAATCGGTAGGTAAACTTGCCGACCATATCTCCATATGACTCTTGTTCATCTTTCTATGCTTTGTGCTTTGAGCTCAGAACGTTTCTGCCAGACCTTCAAGATAACTGAGTGTTTCTAGTGTGAGGTCTTACCTTCACCTGCCTTACACTTCACCTTCATTTGTACCCATGGTAGCATGACGCACTCTAAAAAGCTATGTGATCTAGATGGTTGCTACACTAGGAAGAGCATTAACTACTAGATATTTTCATGTGAGAGATCACCCTAATAATTGACTATTGCACAATCAAAGGGTGCAAACAAAAAAGGGGTGAACATCTTGGGATATTCATCATAGCATGATATGCTATAGCCCTGGCTGCCAGGAACATATCCATGGTCCTCCAAGGTCTTCATGAAAATTCTCCGAAAATGTTGCCATGGAGACAATTTTGAACACTGTCGTCGTGGCAATGCTTTTGTTCTCGTGCGCCTGGTGAAGCTCCAGGATCCTACATGCTACTTTCATGGAATAAATAATGAGGTTGACATGCAGGTGATTAAAATGACAATCCCTTGGCTCCGGCCATCATGTCGTACTGTGGCGCGCAAGCCACTTAACATTACAACATATAACCATCTCATACATAAACTCGTTATCATGATGAAGAGTATACCACATCACATACAACCTGCAAAACCAAGTTAGACGTCCTCTAGTCAGTTTGAAAAAAAAAATTAATTACGTGGCTTCTAGGGTTTATGGATAACACTAGCTACCTGCGTCCACCATCAAGGCGATAATTCGTGTTGCTAGATTAACTTTTATGGTGTGTGAGGGATGAGACTAATTAAAAATCTCTAGCCCCACACTAAACTTCGTCAATACGCATGGCCCCCTAGAAGATCGAACATCTTCATCACCCTCTCGTTTTTGCGATAGTTCACTATTCTTGAGTCTTGACTATGATGAAGCCCAAAGAACTGTTAGCAGATCATCGATAGCCAGAGCCTATAGATTGTCGGAACTTTGTGCAAAGCTACATCATGCCGTCAATGAACTGAACCAAAGCAAAACTGAAGCGAAGCATAGCAAGAACATCAAACCCTCACATCCAAATGTGATCTAGATCGAAACCTACATCTACTCATAGAACCGCTCATGATGCCATTGTTGGGAAACGTAGTAGAAAACAAAAAAATCACCCTACGATCAACCAAGAACACTATGAAGATGCAATAAAAGTTTGGATCAGATTGTTGATACGTCTCCAATGTATCTATAATTTTTTATTGTTCCATGCTATTATATTATCTATTTTGGATGTTTTATATGCTATTTTATATTATTTTTGGGACTAACCTATTAACCTAGAGCCCAGTGCCAGTTTTTGTTTTTTCCTTGTTTTTGAGTTTTACAGAAAAGGAATATCAACCGGAGTCCAAACGGAGTCCAAGCGGAATAAAACTTTGAGATGATTTTTCTTGGACTAGAAGACACACGTAGGACTTGGAGAGGACATCAGAAGCTTCCCGAGGAGGACACAAGCCTCCTAGGCGCGCCCCAGGGGGGTGCCCTGAGGGCTTGTGGGCCCCTCAGGGGTCCTCAAACCCTAATTCTTGCACTATAAATTCCCAAATATTCCCAAACCATCAGAGGCATCCACCAAAATACTTTTTCGCCGCCGCAAGCCTCTCTTCCCGTGAGATCCCATCTTGGGGCCTTTTTCGACACCCTATCGGAGGGGGATACGATCACGGAGGGGATCTACATCAGCCTTGCTACCCTTCCGATGAAGCGTGAGTAGTTTACCATGGACCTAAGGGTCCATAGCTAGTAGCTAGATGTCTTCTTCTCTCTCTATGATCTTCAATACCATGTTCTCCTTGATGTTCTTCAAGTTCTATCGATGTAATATTCTTTTGCGGTGTGTTTCTCGAGATCCGATGAATTGTGGATTTATGATCAGATTATCTATGAATATTATTTGAGTCTTTTCTGAACTCTTTTATGCATGATCAAATATCTTTGTATTTGTCTTCGAATTATCGGTGTGGTTTGGCCAGCTAGATTGGTTTTTCGTGCAATGGGAGAGGTGCTTAGTTTTGGGTTCAATCTTGCGGTGTCCTCACCCAGTGAGATAGTAGGGGTAGCGAGGCATGTATTGTATTTTTGCCATCAAGGGTAAAAGGATGGGGTTTTCATCATGTTGCTTGAGTTTATCCATCTACATCATGTCATCTATACCTACTAATAAAGAAAATAGGTATGCTTAGTCTGTCATACTATTTTATAGAAAGACCCCTGATGTTTCTGACATTAAACCCGCAGTATATATCAAATAGTTTTTTAAAAATACTCATATCTTCTAAACCGTAACTCCAAATTTAACATGTTATATATGAAATTTGATTACAAAACTATATAGAATCTGTATATGATGTTATTTTACCTATTAACCATTTAAAAAATACTATCTAGAGTGCAATCTTAATCAACAGTGTATTATCAGTCTTTTTTTCATATCGGTACTGATCCAGATTGTGGAATTATGGATGAACATCTCAGCAAAATCAGGATTTGAGACAAAACTGAAGATCACTTGCCCGTTTCTTTGTACATATTAAATCTACATGCAAGCCATATTTAAATAGAAGACATGTGGAATGTTGAAATTGTGCTTTTCTAGGCAAAGACCAACTTTGTTTGTGACATAGCTACAAATACTCAGATTATAGACCATTTTTTGTAAATTAAGAGCGGGTGGCCCTTTTGCTAGTCTTACTTAAGGCGTTACTCCATTCTTATGAACTTACTACTCTAGATGCATGCTGGATAGCGGTCGATGTGTGGAGTAATAGTTTTAGATGCAGAATCGTTTCGGTCTACTTGACACGGACGTGATGCCTACATTCATGATCATTGCCTTGGATATCGTCATACCTTTGCGCTTTTCTATCAATTGCTCTATAGTAAGTTGTTCACCCATCGTATGTTTTCTTTCAAGAGAGAAGCCTCTAGTGAAACCTATGGCCCCCGGGTCTATTTTCCGTCATATATTTTCAGATCTATAAACCAAAAAACCCAAAAATACCTTGCTGCAATTTATTTAAATTTACTTTAGTTTGCCTTGTTATTGTTCTTTTATACCTATCTCTATTATATTTCACTCTTGTTCATGACCATGAAGGGGTTGACAACCCCTTCTTCGTGTTGTGTGCAAGTGTTTGTTAGTTTGTGCAGGTGCATAGATTGGAGACTTGCTTGTGCCTCCTACTGGATTGATATCTTGGTTCTTAACTTAGGGAAATACTTATCTCTACTTTGTTGCATCATCTTTTCCTCTTCAAGGGAAAAATCAACGCAAGCTCAAGAAATAGCAGGAAGAATTTCTGGCGACGTTGCCGGGGAGGTTCTACATCAAGCCTACCAAGTACCCATCATAAACTCTCATCTCTTGCACTTACATTATTTGCCATTTGCCTCTCGTTTTCCTCTCCCCCACTTCTAAAACATTTTCAGAAAAACACAAAAATATTTGCCTTTTTCTTCGCCCTTCTTTCGTCTTTTCGTTTGCTTTTTGTTTGCTTGTGTGCTAGATTGCTTGCTTGCCTTCATGGCTCGACCTAAGAGCCTTGATTTTTACTATAGAAAGTTGGAAGAGATTGTAAACAATGCTAAAAGCTTCATGTCCGTACAATTTGAGCATAATAGTTTCTTTAGGAACGAACTTAAAGAACAAAAAACTATGATGGAATATATTAATAAAGAGCTCGATGATGTTACTAAGGAAATATATGGCCTTAAATCTCAATTTTCTCATGTTGAAAATTTAGTAGGCCAAATTTCCGATAAGCAAACCACTTTGGTAAATTAGATGGCCAATGAGCCGGAGTACCTTGAAAATAATGATGAAGATCTTAAAGTAATTGATGTGACTCCTATTGAATCTTTGTTTTCTAATATAAATCTTGATAAATATGGCAATGGAGATGAGTCAACTTTAACTAGAAGGCGTCCCAATCATTTGGAGTTTAAAGATCTTAATGAAAAAATCTATAAAAGTGGGATTGGAGAGGTCAGAACTTTAAGTAGCGATGAACCCAGTCTTTTGGATTTCAAGAATTTTAATTATGATAATTGTTCTTTGATAGATTGTATTTCCTTTTTGCAATCCATGTTGAATCCACCACATGCTTATAATCAAAACAAAGCTTTAATAAACATATTGTTGATGCTATGATGAAATCTTTTGAAGAAAAACTTGAGTTGGGAGTTTCTATCCCTAGATTTAAAGATCTTAATGAAAAAATCTATAAAAGTGGGATTGGAGAGGTCAGAACTTTAAGTAGCGATGAACCCAGTCTTTTGGATTTCAAGAATTTTAATTATGATAATTGTTCTTTGATAGATTGTATTTCCTTTTTGCAATCCATGTTGAATCCACCACATGCTTATAATCAAAACAAAGCTTTAATAAACATATTGTTGATGCTATGATGAAATCTTTTGAAGAAAAACTTGAGTTGGGAGTTTCTATCCCTAGAAAGATTTATGATGAGTGGGAACCTACAATTAAGATTAAAATTAAAGATTATGAGTGTAATGCTTTGTGTGATTTGGTGCTAGTGTTTCCATGATTCCAAAAACTTTATGTGATGTGCTAGGTTTCCATAAACCTGATGATCGTTCCTTGAATTTGCATCTAGCGATTATACTGTTAAGAAACCTATGGGAAGGATTGATGATGTTCTTATTGTTGCAAATAGGAATTATGTGCCTGTAGATTTTATATTGCTTGATATAGATTGCAATCCTACATGTCCTATTATTCTTGTTAGATCTTTCCTTAGAATGATTGGTGTGATTCTTGATATGAAAGAAGGAAACATTAGATATCAAATTCTGTTAAGGGAGGGTACGGAACACTTTCCAAGAAATAAAATTAAGTTGCCATATGAATCTATTATGAGGGTTGCTTATGAATTTAATACCAAAGATGACAATACCTAGATCTATGTTTTATGCCTAGCTAGGGGCGTTAAACAATAGCACTTGTTGGGAGGCAACCCAATTTTATTTTGTGTTTTTTTTTGGTTCTGTTTTTCAATAAATACACATTATTACTTATGTAGTAATTGTGGTTTAGTGTTTTAGTTAGTGTTTGAGCCAAGTAAGACCTTTGGGATGGTTTATGGTGATAGTTGATTTGATCTTGCTGGAAAATAGAAACTTTTGCGCTCATTGAAAGAATTTTCAAAAATCACAGAAGCATGATTTTGTGAGTCCGGGAAAATTATATGCGTGCGCAAATTCTTTCCCTAACCCCCTCTTTCTTTTTCTTCTCTTTGATGGCCTTTCGGTTAAAGTTTACGCCCGCCGGCCTTATGGGCCTCTCAATCATCCGCGCCGGCCCACCTAGGCCACCCGCACCCAGGCCGGCCCATCCAAACCCTAGGCCCACTCCCCCTAACCCTAGTAACCCCTGGTTCGATCCCCTCCTCTCCCTCTCGTTTTCCCCTCGCGCCGCCAGGAGGCAGTGACGCTCGATCCCCTCGTCTCTCTCCTTCCCTCGTCCTCCTCCCGACCGCATCATGCTTGGAGCCGCTACCTCCCAGCGCCCTTGCAGCCCCGCGCTGTCCGGCCGCCGTCGGCGACCACCACCTTGCCCCGCCGAAGTGCTGCCTCCTCTGCTAGGACGCCTGGAAGCTGCCGCCCACAACTCCCTCTCCTTCCCCTGCGCCGGTCAATGCCGAACCGCCGTCCTCAGCCACCCCGACGCGCCCCTCTTCTTCCCTCCTCTTCGTACCCATGGCATCGTCGTTGTCTCGGCGCTCCGCCCTTCACCATCACGCCGCCGAGGGCCCGCCTATATTTTCCTCCCTCGACCTGGCCTCGCCGGAGCCCCGGGCTCGCCGGAGCGCCGCCAGCAGCAGGTCGTCGCCTCCCCTTCCCTTCACCGGAGCCCAAGTCCGGCGCCGCCTCGCCGTCGTGATCCCACCGTCCGTTGCCCGCTCCTCGCAGGGTTTCACCTGGAGCTACTCCGGCGAGCTCCCTTCTGTGCCCTCCGGCGACCCCAACATCTGGTCGTCACTTTGTCATCTCCAGCCACCTGCACCCTCACCTCTTCTACTCAACGACTGTTGTGCCGCTCGCTTTGGACGTCATTGCGCCTCTGTTCGTCGTCATTTTCACCACGAGCCCCGTGCCCGCTTCCTGTCGCTGCTCACGCACCACCTGGCCTTGCTGCTGCCCACCAGAGGCCTTTTGGGCTCACGTTGTTTTGGAACGACAAGGACGAGAATGCTAAGTACCACAACTACAGCTGGTGTGCATTTTTGTCAAGTCCGACTATGACAAACGAGACGCCAAGTACCACTACACCCGGAGACCTTGGACCCGTCAAGTCCAACAACGATTGTGCACAACTACCGTCACCCCCGGGAACATCAGATGTGTCAAGTACCCTTTTCGGAAAGTGTACCACTACCTCCATCTTCAGAATCGCTAAGAACGACAAGTACCTTGACGCCCGATGCATAGAACAACTACCATCGTCGATGACCCGGGTAGCAGAAATGCCAAATACCCCTTCGAGTTGACGAGACCGGCAAGTTCGAAGACCCCAAGTACCTTTTCGAAACGATCGAGTACCACTACCGTTGACCCTCGAAGACCCCATGGAAGTCAAGTTCCTCGTTGTGACCGCGAACACCTACAGAGTGTGTACAACTATGAAGCGAGAACGACTACTTCCACTACGAACGTCCCGAGAACGCCTACTTCCTCTACTTTGCACCGAACGAGAACTGTCCCGTTTGCATACTCTGAAGGTATAATCCCGAGACGACCGCCTGTGAACGAATGCATGTGTTGTATGAGATGCATGTTTGGTTGTTGTATCCTCCTGTGAACGTTAGTTCTTTCCCTCGCTTGGCACCGTCGTCGACCCGTGGGAACCCGGTATCCGGGATCACCCCACCATTCTTGCATGACATGCTCCCGTCGCTTTTTCTTTTGCACTGACATCTCGATGAGTTGTCGGATCATCGGAATGTTGCCGTGCATCATTTCCGTTGTCGTGGTCGTGGCACCCCTTTCTTTCCGCCGTGGTGACAAAATGCCCCACACCTTATAACTTGCCAACATCTTCATAAAATTGCATATAACTTGCATATGTCATCCGCATCATGATAATAACATTTAAAATGTTTAAAAATTGTTGTTTGCATTAAATTGCTAATGCACATGAGGATTTACCAGAATTGTTGTTTGATGTTTCCGGCCTCATTTAAAAAATGCCTAACTGTGTATTTTACTCAGGTTTCACCTCTTGCCATGTTTAACAACATTTAATAATGTTGGGTACATAAACGAGAGAGAACTAAATAATCGAATGTGGTGTTTCGTCGATATGCAACTCGTTGCATATTGAGCTCCACTTAATTTGTAGTATTGTTTGTTGCACTTTGCCATGCCATGCCTCTTTAAACCGGACATGCATCATACTTGGTTGTGCATCATGCCATGTTTATGCTTGTGTGTTTACCATGTTGTTTGCTTCTTTCCGGTGTTGCTTCTTCTTGATAGTTCCAGTAACGTTGCGTTTGTGAGGATTCGTTCGACTACGTCCGTTTGCCTTCTTCATGGACTCGTTCTTCTTCCTTGCGGGATTTTAGGCAAGATGACCATATGTAACGCCCTCGATGCGGCTATAGCTCCCACGTGTCGAGGCACGACTTAGAGACATAACCGCATTGAAAGCAATGTCGCAAGTCAGGCAATCATTACAACATCCCATGTAATATATATAATAAAAGGGGGAGAAACATAGTTGGCTTACACTCGCCACGTCACATCAAAGTACATAAATAACATCCATCATACAAACACTCATGGCCCGACTACGGCGCCAAAATAGAAAATGACCCAACATGAGACAAGGTCCCAATCAAACCCCAACTAGGCACCACTACTGATCATCAGGAAAAGACACGTAGTAACGCTGAGAGTCTTCATCGAACTCCCACTTGAGCTCGTACTCGTCACCTGGAGCGGAATCACCTGGACCTGCATCTGGAGTTATAGTAATCTGTGAGCCACAGGGACTCAGCAATCTCGCACCCTCGCGATCAAGACTATTTAAGCTTACAGGAATGTCAAGGCAATATATGTGGAGCTGCAGCAAGCGACTAGCATATATGGTGGCTATCTTATTCACAAAAGAGAGCGAGAAGAGGAGGCAAAGCGCGAGCGTGAAAAACTAGAGGAACAACCTGCGCAAACATTACTCCAACACCGTGTCCGCTCCCCGGACTCCGCCGAGAAGAGGCCATCACGGTAACACACTCAGTTGATTCATTTTAATTAATTAAGGTTCAAGTTATCTACAACCGGACATTAACAAATTCCCATCTGCCCATAACCGCGGGCACGGCTTTCAAAAGTTCAATCCCTGCAGGGGAGTCCCAACTTAGCCCATGACAAGCTCTCACGGTCAACGAAGAAATAGACCTCCTCCCAAGACGTTCCGATCAGACTCGGTATCTCGATAATTCAAGACACTTCAACAGGTTAAAACAAATCCAGCAACACCGCCCGAATGTGCCGACAAATCCCGATAGGAGCTGCACATATCTCTTTCTCAGGGCACACTCAGATGAACACTGCGTACAACTAAAACCAACCCTCAAGTTGCCTCGAGGTGGCGCTGCAAGAGGCTCTATTTGGACCAACACTCAGAGGAGCACTGGCCCGGGGGGTTTAAAATAAGATGACCCGCGGGCTCCGGAAACCCGAGGGAAAAGAGGCTAGGTGGCAAATGGTAAGACCAAGGTTGGGCATTGCTGGAAAAGCTTTAATCAAGGCGAACTATCAAGGGGTTCCCATTATAACCCAACCGCGTAAGGAACGCAAAAATCCGGGAACATAACACCGATATGACGGAAACTAGGGCGGCAAGAGTGGAACAAAACACTAGGCGAGAGGCCGAGCCTTCCAACCTTTATGATGTATATAGATGCATTAAGATAACATGGCAATGTAATGATATCCCAACAAGTAAATAAATGATGTTCCAACAAGGAACGGACTCCAATCTTCACCTGCAACTAGCAACGCTATAAGAGGGGCTGAGCAAAGCGGTAACATAGCCAATTAATGGTTTGCTAGGACATGGTGGGTTAGAGTTTCAACATGGCAATTGGGAGGCTGACAAGAAAAAGGTAGGCATCGTAGCATTGGCATAGCAAAGAGCGAGCAAACTAGCATAGCAAAGATAGTAGTGATTTCGAGGGTATGATCATCTTGCCTGCACAGTTGTCAGAGTTGACTGGATCCTCACAAGCAAACTCAACGGGCTCCTCGGTAGCGAACTCGTCTCCCGGCTCTACCCAAACAAGACAAACAAGCAACAAGGATACAATCAACCACGTGCAAGACCAAGCAATATGATGAAATGATGGCATGCTATGCGGGATGTGATGCGGGATGCAAAATGCAAGATATGACAGGAAATGCATGAACCTGACCTCAACTTGGAATTCCAAGGGTGCCACTGAAAAGATGAGATTAAATCGCTTGAAAACGATATAAAGATCATCGGAATTGGAGTTACGGTTTGGAAATGGCAAGCGTTTTAAGAATGACATCGGTCTACGATTTACAGCAAGTAGGCATCTAAATGCAATGAGATGAACATGCTACAGCCACCAAAAACGACAACAAAATACATGGCAGGGATTCACACAAGATGCTTAACAAAAGACTAGCACTGAGCTACGGCCAATTCATCCATTATGAGGTTCAAACAAGCATGGCAAAAACGCAAATGCAAAACAGATTCCAGACTTAGTGAAATTAGCACTTGTCTGAAATTTCAGATCACGAAGCCCTCTTCGGAGCAGCAAAACAACATAATACATGACCTGATTAAGACAAGTAAGAACATGGCATGGAGCTACTCAACAAGATTAACAAAAGTCCCTAAGTGACCTGGGGTCAAAAGGGATCACAAAATATACTAACGGGCACACGAACATAGCTAAAACACAATCAGTTTTCAGACTTAGTGAAAACTGAGACATGCTGAAATATAACTCACGAAGGCATGTAAACGATCTTGATGCACTCACCACAGTGCAAGTCATGGCAAGGAAAGCATACATTCATTAAGAAGGCACAAAATACAAGCTAGACATGGCAAGAACAATGGCATAGCATGCACGGATCAACTACAACAACGCCGGCAAAATCGCAAACGAGTTGACGATCTGCCCAGATTCACAACGAAGCAAAAGTACAGCTCGATTGACTCAAGTTAGGGTGATCCATAATTCCAAACAAAGACATGGATGGATAGAGCATAACATGATTAACAAAACTCCTTTACTGATCATCCTCAAAAGAGGTACGGATCACTAGGAAACAAGCTGAACATATGGCATCATGAACTAAATAATCCCAGACTTAGTGAAAACTACTAAGTCTCTGAAAACAGATTTCCCAGGTGCCTCACTTTGCAAGCTTGCACAAGTCACCACACACATGCTAAAAATGCATGGGTTGCACCTCTGGAAAGAAGACAAATCCTTAACAAAACATATGAAGGACTCACAGGCATAGCATGCACACAATAATCATGGCAAAAATGACAAAAGTCTAAGATGAACTAGCAGATCTGACAATTAACTCACGAAGCCTCCTTCTAACAGCATTTTGGGCATCAAGATGAGCTCAAATGAAAATGATGCAATGGAATGAAATGATGTACTCGTCGAGGCGAACATTTTGATATGCTATACGCCCAAATCGGATGTACGGATGCAAAGTTACGGCAGGTCAAAGTTTGCATAAAATTAGGGTTTTGGGAGGAGAAAGTCAACCGAGATTCCAGATCTGGATCCAGATCACTGTAGCAGTACTGTTCACGCGCGCGAAAATCAAGGTTCGCCGGGGTTGAAGACGACGGCGGCCGGAGTTGGAGGGGTCGCCGGGGTAGGAGAGGAGGAGGCCGGAGAGGGCGGCGGAGAGGCGGCGCCGGCCGGTGGCGGCGAGGGGCGGCCGCGGTGGTGCGGTGCGGCAGCCGGTGGCGTGGAGGCGGCGGTGGTCGCGGCGAGGCGGAAGCCGGCATCGTCGGGCGAGGCGGCGAGCGGCGGCGGGGCGGCGTTCGGCGTCGGAGAAGAAGCCGAGGGGCGGCGCGGCCTCGCGCGGTCCGGGGAGGGCCTCCCGCGGGCCGGCGGGCTTCGGCGGCGCCGAGAGGAGAGAGAGGGCGGCGGTGAATCGGGGAGCGCCACGTGGCGGCGGAGGTCGGGTCGGACACGTCCGGCCCGGCAGTTTTTGTCCGGCGGCGGCGTGGGAAATGGATCTAGGGTTTCGGGGAGGGAGAGAGATCCGAATTTCGGGGGGCCTTTATATAGGCATAGAGGGAGCTAGGAGAGTCCAAATGAGGTGCGGTTTTCGGCCACGCGATCGTGATCGAACGCTCTAGGACATGGAGTAGAGTTTGATGGGTTTTGGGCCAAATTGGAGGGGTGTTGGGCTGCAACACACACGAGGCCTTTTCGGTCCCTCGGTTAACCGTTGGAGTATCAAACGAAGTCCAAATGGCACGAAACTTGACAGGCGGTCTACCGGTAGTAAACCAAGGCCGCTTGGCAAGTCACGGTCCAATCCGGAAATGTTTAATCCCACACACGAAAGAAAGCTAGAAATGACCGCTGGAGGAGAACGAAGCGCCGGAATGCAAAACGGACAACGGGGAAAATGCTCGAATGCAAGAGATGAACACGTATGCAAATGCAATGCACATGATGACATGATATGAGATGCATGACAATGAAAACAACACACGGAGACAAAGACCCGAACCCGAGAAATAAATATAACTTAACGCCGGAAACGGCAAGAGTTGGAGTACAAAAAGGGAAAGTTACATCCGGGGTGTTACAACACTCCACCACTACGAAAAGATCTCGTCCCGAGATCTAGGACTGAAAGAACTTCGGGTACTCAGAACGGAGGTGATCCTCGCGTTCCCAGGTAGCTTCACGGTCGGAATGGTGTGACCACTTGACTTTGAGAAATTTGATTGACTTGTTGCGAGTCTTGCGTTCAGTCTCTTCAAGAATAGCAACTGGGTGCTCACGATAGGAGAGATCTTCTTGGAGCTCAATGTCCTCGAACTTGACGGTGCGGTCAGGAGTCTTGGAGCACTTTCGAAGCTGAGATACATGGAACACGTCATGAACATTTGCAAAGTTTGAAGGAAGTTCGAGTTGATAGGCGAGGTCGCCTCTCTTGCTGACAATCTTGAAAGGTCCCACGTATCTAGGGGCAAGCTTCCCTTTGATACCGAAGCGACGAGTACCTTTCATAGGAGAGACACGGAGGTAAACATGATCTCCAATCTCAAAAGCCAAATCACGGTGCTTACTATCATAGTAGCTCTTCTGGCGGGATTGGGCTGCTTTGAGGTTATCACGAATGACTTTGCACATTTCTTCTGCTTCTGTGATTAAGTCATTACCCAAAAGCTGACGTTCACCGGTTTCAGACCAGTTGAGAGGGGTACGGCACTTCCTGCCATACAGAATTTCAAATGGGGCCTTGCCCGAACTTGCTTGAAAACTGTTGTTATAGGAGAATTCAGCATAAGGAAGACAATCCTCCCACTTCATGCCGAAGGAGATCACACAAGCCCTGAGCATATCTTCAAGAATCTGGTTGACACGCTCGACTTGACTGCTTGTTTGAGGATGGAAAGCAGTGCTGAAGCGGATGTTGGCTATGTTACCGCTTTTTCTCAACCCCTCTTATAGCGTTTCTAGTTGTAGGTGAAGTTGAAGTTTTTTCCATGTTGGAACTTGGATATGTTGGGATATCACAATATCTCTTATTTAATTTAATGCATCTATATACTTGGTAAAGGGTGGAAGGCTCGGCCTTTTTCCTGGTGTTTTGTTCCACTCTTTCCACCCTAGTTTCTGTCATACCGGTGTTATGTTCCTTGATTTTGCGTTCCTTACGCGGTTGGGTGTTATGGGAACCCCTTGACAGTTCACCTTGAATAAAACTCCTCCAGCAAGGCCCAACCTTGGTTTTAACATTTGCCACCTAAGCCTTTTCCCTTGGGTTCCGCAGACTCAAGGGTCATCTTTATTTTAAACCCCTGGGCCAGTGCTCCTCTGAGTGTTGGTCCAAATTAGAGCACCGTGCGGGACCGTCCCTTGGCAACTTGGGTTACGTTGGTACCTGTACGCTAAGCTTATCCGGTGTGCCCTGAGAACGAGATATGTGCAGCTCCTATCGGGATTTGTCGGAACATCCGGGTGGTCTTGCTGGTCTTGTTTTACCATTGTCGAAATGTCTTGTAACCGGGATTCCGAGACTAATCGGGTCTTCCTGGGAGAAGGAATATCCTTCGTTGACCGTGAGAGCTTGTGATGGGCTAAGTTGGGACACCCCTGCAGCGTTTAAACTTTCGAAAGCCATGCCCACGGTTATGTGGCATATGGGAATTTGTTAATATCCGGTTGTAGAGAACTTGACACTTGACTTAATTAAAATGCATCAACTGCGTGTGTAGCCGTGATGGTCTCTTTTCGGCGGAGTCTGGGAAGTGAACACGGTTTTGTGTTATGTTTGAACGTAAGTAGTTTCAGGATCACTTCTTGATCACTTCTAGTTTCACGACCATTGTGTTGCTTCTCTTCTCGCTCTTATTTGCGTATGTTAGCCACCATATTTTGCTTAGCACTTGCTGCAGCTCCACCTCATTACCTTGTCCTACCCATAAGCTTAAATAGTCTTGATCTCGCGGTTATGAGATTGCTGAGTCCTCGTGACTCACGGATACTTCCAAACAGTTGCAGGTGCCGATGATACCAGTGCAGGTGACGCAATCGATCTCAAGTGGGAGCTCGATGAAGATCTTGATCATTGTTTTGTGTCTTTACCAGATGATCAGTAGTGGAGCCCAGTTGGGACGATCGGGGATCTAGCATTTGGGGTTGTCTTCTTTTATTTTGGTTCCGTAGTCGGACCTTGATTGTACTCTGGATGATGTATGTTTAACTTGTTTTTTGTGTGAAGTGGCAATTGTAAGCCAACTCTTCATCAATTTCTTATTCAGTACATGGGATTGTATGAAGATTACCCCTCTTGCGACAAAACTACCATGCGGCTATGCCTCTAAGTCGTGTCCCGACACGTGGGAGATATAGCCGCATTGTGGGTATTACAAGTTTTTTGGCTGAAGCAATTCCAAATTTTCGGTTTCCGTAGAAATATCTACCTCCCTGCCCCCTCCCCCCTTACCAAAAGCCACATTTCCCCTATTTCCGCCTTCCTTTCCAAGTTGAAACCTTCACTCCTTGCTTTCAGCGCTGCCGCCTCCTCGCCGGCGACCCTCCTTCACGCTGCTCGGCCTTGCCTATCCAGGCAGGTAATCCACACCCTACCCCCATCCTCCTCCTCCTTCCACATCCCACATGCCCTAACCACCGGCGCGAGCGCGACACCTTCCAGCCAAATCACCGACCCCTCCACCAAATAAGTGTCGGCCTAAGCCATGGTGTACGCAGTATAGCCAGGACCTTAAGGAGCATTTGGCAGCGGAGATGCAAATCACAGCCGCACGCGTGGATGAGGTCGCGATGGCTGCCATTCGTGCCAACCCCCAGATCTTGGAGGAGCACCTCGCTGTCGAGGCCACCGTTGACGCGTTGCGCGCTGACGCCGCGACGCGGTTGGCTGCTTTAAACGGCAGTTCATGGCGTTTTCTTGAGGCCACTATTGGTGACTTCGACGAAGACTACAAGGTGTTTTCTCAACGTGCATGTGCTTACCTCATCTCAAGAGCCAGCAGGTTGGTGCCCGGAGCGGCCAGGCAACTCACCACTACAACGAGGGCACCCACGATGCGGAGGCCTCACCCTCTTCCATGTCAAAGGAGCCAATCATCATTGATATATCTGACAATGAGGAGTAGCTTGTCTTATTAGCTCACTATAAGGACCCATGTTCAGTTTGCTAGCTACTGCCTTTCCTTAACAAATTCTAGTGAATTGTGCCATCTACTTTTACCATGCAATCTTATGCTATAGTGTACATGTTATATATGTCGTGCAATGTGGTGTTCAATTAACTCCTTGGTTCAATTATGCAAATGTGATGTTCAATTCTTCAGGGTGCAATATTTCAAGTTGTTAAGCATGCTTGGTTTGGTTAATTGTCTGATCTTCTATTAGGAGTATGTTATATTGTTTAATTGGTGTTTAGTTAACTGCTTGGTTCATTTGTTGTGGCTTGGTTCACTTGCTGTGGTGTTTAGTTAACTGCTTGGTTCAATTCTGCAATGCGATGTTCAATTGCTGTGGCTGTATTCTGTTATTGTATACCATGTGAGGAATAAATCGAATTTGGCTGTACTAAATACATGAGAAACAAATACAATTGCCATATTTCCAAGTTGTTAAGCATGCTTAGTTTGGTTAAAAATTTGATCTTCTGTTAGGAGTATGTTATATTGTGCAATGTGGTGCTCAGTTAACGTTTGGTTCATTTGTTGTGGTGTTTAGTTATCCTCTTGGTTCAATTCTACAATGCGATGTTCAATTTCTGTGGCTGCATTCTGTTACTGTATACCATGTCAGGAATAAATCGAATTTGGCTGCACTTAATACATGAGAAACATATACAAGTGCTATATTTCCTAGTTCTTAATCATGCTTGGTTTGGATAAATGGGTTTTCCATGTGGCTTGAATTAATCTGATGAATCTGCAATGTGCTTATTTTTCATCAACATATTTTACCGATAGCATGCGAACCCTTACTTAAGCTGATGACTAACTACCTTATATGTGTTGCAAGATGGTACTAACTATTATACCTTGCCTTTTTTTATTCCTTTGCCCCGTTTCCAATATAGAGAAGATATTTATGCACATCCTTGTTTTTAGGGTTCACTGATGATTACCTCTCAAACCACCTCTGTGGTCAGGAGGCGAGGAAAGTTTTCATACAATACCCATGGTTCAATATTGAAGTGTTCCTGAAGAGGTCGAAGGATGGAGGGTAAATCATCCACAGGCATTGGCCTAAAGTTGGAAAGACCTTCAACATGAATGAAGGCTCAATATTCGCCTTCCGCTTCAGCAGTTTTCCAGATGAGATGCATCTCTGTATGTACCGTCTATGATGCTAATTTCAAAAGGTTCTAGATGTTGCATGTGAAACTTGCTGCTGGTGCAGTTGTGTAATGGGGTAGCTGAGTGCTGAAGCTATATCATGTTGTACTCCGATGTATTTCAATTATGAAATCCTGCTTCCTTAATATGGAAATGGAATATATTATATGCTTAATATGAATGTCAATTAGATTAGTAAATGGATAATTAATAATAGGGCAATTAGCCCGCTAATTGGCCAATTAGCTTGCTAATTGGGTTTTCCTATTGCAAACGGTTAATGAGAAAACACCAAGGGCGATGACCTCAGGCAAACCACACAGTTTCTAGGAATAAACCGTGTTGGATCAATGAACAATCACACACGACATTCTCTTCAAAACTGTTTGCATTACGCCACCTTGCGCAAACGTTTTCCTTGTAGTGACTGTGTGGGATGTATATACGAACAGAAACGTTTATTGGTGACTGACTGTGTGGGATGTACATACGACCGAAAATGATTTTGCCTGTATAATTGTATTTTTTGAGCACTGTTGTACGTATTTCTGTATTTGAGTGCTCGCCGGTCGCACACGACCTCATTTTGCCGAGCTTGTGTGACAGGAGGGCATATCCCCAACGGTTTCTGGGTCGTGTGGGAAGGACCCCCCTATCACCCACACTCACTTGGCGACGGTTCCGAATGTGTCGCGGAAAGGGGTTAAAAACCGTTTGTTTAGGACCGACGCGTACCAGTGAACACCGAATAATGCACCACAAGTAGGATGTAATTTCATCGCATGACTATTAACTTTCGTGCTTGCATAAGGAATCACAAACCTTAACACCAATATTCTTACTAAATCATAATTACTCACCAACATGACTCACATATTACTATCTCCATATCTCAAAACTATTACAAGGAATGAAGTTTATAATATCCAATGATCTTCATGAAAGTTTTTATTATATCCCCCTTGGATATCTATCACTATGGGACTAATTTCGTATATTACCATTGCTAATAACAAGCTCTCAAATAAGTTTAAGTGAAGAACATGAGCATAAATAATTTTTTCATCTCTCAAAATAATATAAGTGAAGCATGAGAGAATTTCTTCAAAAATTTGCTAACTCTCAAATTGATCTAAGAGAAGCATGAGAGTATTTCTTATAAAATTAAAGCACCACCATGTTCAAAAAGATATAAGTGAAGCACTAGAGCATTTCCACAGCTCAAAAATTTAAGTGAAGCACATAGAGCAATTCTAACAAATCATATCATCATTATGGACGTGAGAAGTATGCCGAGTGAGTATCTCTCATTATGTTTCCTCTTCTTTTCTTCTGTTGTTTCTAACTGCTAGATAAATATGACCTGAACTGCTCATTTTATATAACTTGAACTGCTATGAATGCCTTATCTTGCTTCCCCTGCTTTTTGTTCTTGTGTGTGCTGCAGGACTGTGTTCTCAATGATACCTCAGCCCGATGATAATGTAACTAGCTTCACTAGCAAACGCATCTGGGAAGGTTTTGCACCTGGACAGCTAATGGTGATGTAATGACTTCCTCATTAATGATTGGAAGCGAGATCCCGATATGTTGATTTCGCATCTGGAAAAAGGATCTTGCTGAGTCCATATTTCATCATGGTAATGAATCAGATTGTTTGTTTTTCTGTGAAACAAGACTGCCTATTGTTTTATGAGTTTTTAAAATACTTTCCTTGTTGATCCTTTTCCCCTGTCTATTTCTTTTTGGCTTTTCGCAGGTTGCGCTTGACTATTCGTTCTACGGTGATGAAGATAAAGACTTTAATGTGGAGAGTGCAGCGAGAGATTTCAAGAGCTATGTTCAAGATGGGGAAGACTTGCTCAGTGCCGACCTTGTGAGATCTACTAGCTGATTTTTGGTTTTATTTGTTTGCTATGATGCTGGTTTTTATTTTGAATATTTAATATCTCTTTTTGGTCATTTGTTTTTGGGTCATGATGCCTCTATTCAAACCAATGGTTTATCAAAGGATTTGAAAGTGTCACACTTTTCCTTATATGTCATGAATCGATACCGAAGTACCTTTGACATCCTTGACCCTTTACCTTATGCAAAGAACCATCGTCCTTCAAAGAACACCTATCACAAAGACTGCGAGAAGATTGTGAGGGATATTTATTATCTGTACTAGATTAATTTTTCCGCCTCTTGTTTCTGCTTTTCCGAGACCTGAAAATGTGTGGTTTCTTTTCTTTTTTTATAAATCTCTAGATTGGTCCAAGTAATGAAGGTTGTGTATGGTGATGCTTAATATAATGCGAGCAAGCCGCCCAAATGGGAGGTTTTAGCAAAGAAACCAATGTATGTCAAGGTTCCATTTCAAGGGCCGAATGAATGTGGCCATTATACTCTGAAGTATGCGGGAACCTATGGTGGTGAAAAGGTCGTTGAGAACATTCTAAATAATGATGTGGGTTCTAGTTTAGCTTTCACTTTCTGTGTTTGGTTGATTGTCTATTCCTTTTTTATGTGTCATGATTTTTGATAGTTTATTTTATTGTTTTGCAGCCGCGTATTGTTGATAGGAATGCTAAGGATCTATATACAGTTGTGTTCAACCGGAATAACCAGGTTTTGGTGACGGAGCTTGATACGTCTCCAACGTATCTATAATATTTGATTGTTCCATGCTATTATATTATCTGTTTTGGATGTTAATGGGCTTATTTATACACTTCTATATTATTTTTGGGACTAACCTACTAACCCAACGCCTAGTGCAAATTGCTATTTTTTTGCCTATTTCAGTGTTTCGCAAAAAAGGAATATCAAACGGAATGAAACCTCCAGGAGAGTTATTTTTTTGGAACAAACGTGATCCAGGGGACTTGGAGTGGACGTCAAGAAATCAACGAGGAGGCCATGAGGCAGGGAGGCGCGCCTGCCCCCCTGGGCGCGCCCCCACCCTTGTGGGCCCCTCGCAGCTCCACCGACCTACTTCTTCCTCCTATATATGTCCATATACCACGAAAACATCTAGGAGCACCACGAAACTCTATTTCCACCTCCTCAACCTTCTGCACCCAAGAGATCCCATCTTGGGGCCTTTTCCGGAGCTCTGCCGGAGGGGGAATCGATCATAGAGGGCTTCTACATCAACACCATAGCCTCTCCCATGATGTGTGAGTAGTTTACCACAGACCTTCGGGTCCATAGTTATTAGCTAGATGGCTTCTTCTCTCTATTTGGATCTCAATACAATGTTCTCCTCGATCTTCTTGGAGATCTATTTGATGTAATTCTTTTTGCGGTGTGTTTGTCGAGATCCAATGAATTGTGGGTTTATGATCAAGTTTATTATATATTAACAATATTTGATTCTTCTTTGAAATCTTTTATGTATGATTGGTTATCTTTGCAAGTCTCTTCGAATTATCAGTTTGGTTTGGCCTACTAGATTGATCTTTCTTGCAATGGGAGAATTTCTTAGCTTTGGGTTCAATCTTGCGGTGTCCTTCCCCAGTGACAGCAGGGGCAGCAAGGCACGTATTGTATTGTTGCCATCGAGGATAAAAAGATGGGGTTTATATCATATTGCTTGAGTTTATCCCTCTACATCATGTCATCTTTCCTAATGTGTTACTCTGTTCTTATGAACTTAATACTCTAGATGCATGCTGTATAGCGGTCGATGTGTGGAGTAATAGTAGTAGATGCAGAATCGTCTCGGTCAACTTGTCGCGGACGTGATGCCTATATACATGATCATGCCTAGATATTCTCATAATTATGCACTTTTCTATCAATTGCTCGACAGTAATTTGTTCACCCACCGTAATACTTATGCTATCTTGAGAGAAGCCACTAGTGAAACCTATGGCCCCGGGTCTATCTTTTATCATATAAGTTTCCCATCTATTTTATTTTGCAATCTTTACTTTCAATCTATATCATAAAAATACCAAAAATATTTATCTTGTTATTATTATTATCTCTATCAGATCTCACTCTCGTAAGTGACCCTGAAGGGATTGACAACCCCTTTATCGCGTTGGTTGCGAGGTTCTTATTTGTTTGTGTAGGTACGAGGGACTTGCGTGTAGTCTCCTACTGTATTGATACCTTGGTTCTCAAAAACTGAGGGAAATAGTTACGCTACTTTGCTGCATCACCCTTTCCTCTTGAAGGGAAAACCAACGCAGTGCTCAAGAGGTAGCAAGAAGGATTTATGGCAGCGTTGCCGGGGAGATCTACGCACAAGTCAAGACATACCAAGTACCCATCACAAACTCTTATCCCTCGCATTACATTATTTGCCATTTGCCTCTCGTTTTCCTCTCCCCCACTTCACCCTTGCCTTTTCTTCGCCCTTCTTCTTTTCGTCTTTTCGTTTTCCTTGATGTCTTACTTGGCTCGTTTGCTCGTTTGGTTGGAATAATTGTTTATTTATTGCTAAACAGAGAACCTAAGATCTATGCATCCTCACCCGCTTGCTAATATTTTTAAGAGATCCCATTATGATGAACCAATTGCTAGTGAGTTTTGTGCACTAGATTATCTTTGTGAAGTTTTGCTTGAAATTCGTGAATCTAAAAATTGTGATGAAGTACTTTATGAAGTGATTCATGATAGATCTTTAAATAAAAAGCATGATTGCAATGATGACATTATAAATTCTATTAATATTATTGTGCTAATAATATTCAAAACCCTAAGCTTGGGGATGCTAGTTTTGCTATGTCCATTACTTGTTGCAATGATCATGATTGGGATGATTCTTCTTATGATCTTGAAAATTTACTTAAGACCCATGATGAATATGAGATTAATAATAGTGTTTGCAATAATATTGAAAGTGGGTTTGGAAGAGTGTCGACTTTAGATCCCACATATTTAGAGAATGTTCAATCTTATGAATCTTTTGATAAAAGTGGGTTTGGAGAGGTCACGACTTTAGTTAATGTTAATCCCACTATTTTGGAAGAGTGTCAACTTTGCATGCATGTGGATCGTGTTGAGAATATGTTATGTGATAGCGATATTGTTGAATTTGAATATGATCCCACATGTAATTATTATTAGAGAGGAAAATATGGTTGTAGAAATTTTCATCTTACTAAATTACCTCTCGTCATGTTGAGATTGCTATCGTCTCTTACTTCTTCCTTGCATATGCTAATTTTTGCTTGCTATGATAATTTGTTTTCTTATAAAATGCCTATGCATAGGAAGTATGTTAGACTTAGATGTGTTTGTCACATGCTTTATGAAGCTCCTTTTGTGCTTCAATTCTTGTCTTTCATGTGAGCATCATTAAAATTATCAATGCCTAGCTAAACGGCTTTAAAGAAAAGCGCTTGTTGGGAGACAACCCAATATATTTCCTTTCTGTTTTTGAATAAATAATTCATCTAGCTTATGTTTATATGTGGTTTTATGCTTTTAATTAGTGTTTGTGCCGAGTAGAACCTTTGGGAAGACTTGGGGGGAGTTTTTGCGATCTTGCTATAAAGAACATAAACTTTAGCGCTCACGAGATTTTCTGCCATTTTTTACTGGAGAGTGCGATTAGGTTGATTCTTTTTGAAGATGATTAATAGACTAATTACTCACGTCCACCAATTTATTTCAGAATTTTTGGGGTTACAGAAGTATTCGAAACCTACAGATTACTACAGACTGTTCTGTTTTTGACAGATTCGGTTTTTCGTGTGTTGTTTGCTTATTTTGATGAATCTATGGCTAGTATCGGGGGGTATGAACCATAGAGAAGTTGGAATACATTAGGTTTAACACCATTATAAATAAATAATGAGTTCATTATAGCACCTTAAGTTGTGGTTTGTTTTCTTATACTAACGAAGCTCATGAGATTTTCTGTTGAGTTTTGTATTGTGGAGTTTTCAAGTTTTGGTTAAAGATTTGATGGATTATGGAATATGGAGTGGCAAGAGCCTAAGCTTGGGGATTCCCAAGGCAACCCAAGGTAAAATTCAAGGAAAACCAAAAGCCTAAGCTTGGGGATGTCCCGGAAGGCATCCACTCTTCCGTCTTTGTCCATCGGTAACTTTACTTGATGCTATATTTGTATTCACCACATGATATGTGTTTTACTTGGAGCGTCTTGTATGATTTGAGTCTTTGCTTTTTATTTTACCACAATCATCCTTGATGTACACACCTTTTGGAGAGACACACATGAATCAGAATTTATTAGAACACTCTTGGTGCTTCACTTATATCTTTTGAGCTAGATAATTTTGCTCTAGTGCTTCACTTATATCTTTTTAGAGCACGGTGGTGGTTTTATTTTATAGAAATTATTGATCTCTCATGCTTCACTTATATCATTTTGAGATTCCTCTAGAACATCATGGTGGTTTACTTTGGCTATAAAATTAGTCCTAATATGATAGGCATCCAAGATGGGTATAATAAAAACTATCATAAAAAGTGCATTGAATATTATGAGAAGTTTGATACTTGATGATTGTTTTGAGATATGAAGATGGTAATATTAGAGTCATGCTAGTTGAGTAGTTGTGAATTTGAGAAATACTTGTGTTAAAGTTTGTGATTCCCGTAGCATGCACATATGGTGAACCGTTATGTGATGAAGTCGGAGCATGATTTATTTATTGATTGTCTTCCTTATGAGTGGCGGTCAGGGACGAGCGATGGTCTTTTCCTACCAATCTACCCCCCTAGGAGCATGAGGGTAGTACTTTGTTTCGATAACTAATAGATTTTTGCAATAAGTGTGTGAGTTCTTTTTGACTAATATTGAGTCCATGGATTATACACACTCTCACCCTTCCACCATTGCTAGCCTCTATAGTACTGTGCAACTTTCGCCGGTACCGTAAACCTACCATATAACTTCCTCAAAACAGCCACCATACCTACCTATTATGGCATTTCCATAGCCATTCCGAGATATATTGCCATGCAACTTACCACCGTTCCGTTTGTTATGACACGCTTCATCAGTGTCATATTTCTTTGCATGATCATGTAGTTGACATCGTATTTGTGGCAAAGCCACCTTTATAATTCTTTCATACATGTCACTCATGAGTCATTGCACATCCCAGTACACCGTCGGAGGCATTCACATAGAGTCATATTTTGTTCTAAGTATCGAGTTGTAATTTTTTGAGTTGTAAGTAAATAAAAGTGTGATGATCATCATTATTAGAGCATTGTCCCATGCGAGGAAAGGATGATGGAGACTATGATTCCCCCACAAGTCGGGATGAGACTCCGGATGAAAAAAAGAGAGGATAAAGGCCATAAAAAGAGAAATCCCAAAAAAAGAGAAAAAAATGAAAAAAAAGATGAGAGAAAAAGAGAGAAGGGACAATAACTATTCTTTTACCACACTTGTGCTTCAAAGTAGCACCATGATCTTCATGATAGAGAGTCTCTTATGTTGTCACTTTCATATACCAGTGGGAATTTTACAATATAGAACTTGGCTTGTATATTACAATGATGGGCTTCCTAAAAATGCCCTAGGTCTTCGTGAGCAAGTAAGTTGGATGCACACCCACTTAGTTCTTTTGTTGAGATTTCATACACTTATAGCTCTAGTGCATCCGCTGCATGGAAATCCCTACTCACTCACATTGATATACATTGATGGGCATCTCCATAGCCCATTGATACGCCTAGTTGATGTGAGACTATCTTCTCCTTTTTGTCTTCTCCACAACCACCATTATATTCCACATATAGTGCTATGTCCATGGCTCACGCTCATATATTGCGTGAAGATTGAAAAATTTTGAGAACGTTAAAAGTATGAAACAATTGATTGGCTTGTCATCGGGGTTGTGCATGATTTAAATACTTTGTGTGATGAAGATAAAGCATAGACAGACTATATGATTTTGTAGGGATAACTTTCTTTGGCCATGTTATTTTGAGAAGACATGATTGCTTTGTTAGTATGCTTGAAGTATTATTATTTTTATGTCAATATTAAAATTTTGTCTTGAATCTTTTGGATCTGAAAATTCATGCCACAATAAAGAAAATTACATTGACAATTATGCTAGGTAGCATTCCACATCAAAAATTCTATTTTTATCATTTACCTACTCGAGGACAATTATGCTTGGGGATGCTTGATACGTCTCCAACGTATCTATAATTTTTGATTGTTACATGCTATTATATTATCTGTTTTGGATGTTAATGGGCTTATTTATACAGTTTTATATTATTTTTGGGACTAACCTACTAACCCAAGGCCTAGTGCAAATTGCTGTTTTTTTGCCTATTTCAGTGTTTCGCAGAAAAGGAATATCAAACGGAATGAAACCTTCGGGAGAGTTATTTTTGGAACAAACGTGGTCCAGGGGACTTGGACTGGACGTCAAGAAATCAACAAGGAGGCCACGAGGCAGGGATGCGTGCCTACCCCCTGGGCGCGCCCCCACCCTCGTGGGCCCCTCGCAGCTCCACCGACCTACTTCTTCGTCATATATATTTACGTATACCCCGAAAACATCCAGGAGCACCACGAAACCCTATTTCCACCGCCGCAACCTTCTATACCCAAGAGATCCCATCTTGGGGCCTTTTCCGGAGCTCAGCCTAAGGGAAATCGATCACGGAGGGCTTCTACATCAACACCATAGCCTCTCCGATGATGTGTGAGTAGTTTACCATAGACCTTCGGCTCCATACTCATTAGCTAGATGGCTTCTTCTCTCTCTTTGGATCTCAATACAATGTTCTCCTCGATCTTCTTGGAGATCTATTTGATGTAATTCTTTTTGCGGTGTGTTTGTCAAAATCTGATGAATTGTAGGTTTATGATCAAGTTTATTATCTATGAACAATATTTGGTTCTTCTTTGAAATCTTTTATGTATGATTGGTTATCTTTGCAAGTCTCTTTGAATTATCAGTTTGGTTTAGCCTACTAGATTGATATTTCTTGCAATGGGAGAAGTGCTTAGCTTTGGGTTCAATCTTGCGGTGTCCTTTCCCAGTGACAGCAGGGGCAGCAAGGCACGTATTGTATTGTTGCCATCGAGGATAAAAAGATGGGGTTTATATCATATTGCTTGAGTTTATCCCTATACATCATGTCATCTTGCCTAATGTGTTACTCTGTTCTTATGAACTTAATACTCTAGATGCATGCTGGATAGCGGTCGATGTCTGGAGCAATAGTAGTAGATGGAGAATCGTCTCGGTCTACTTGTCGCGGACGTGATGCCTATATACATGATCATGCCTAGATATTCTCATAATTATGCACTTTTCTATCAATTGCTCGACAATAATTTGTTCACCCACCGTAATACTTATGCTATCTTGAGAGAAGCCACTAGTGAAACCTATGGCCCCGGGGTCTATCTTTTATCATATAAGTTTCCCATCTATTTTATTTTGCAATCTTTACTTTCAATCTATATCATAAAAATACCAAAAATATTTATCTTATTATTATTATTATTATTATTATTATCTCTATCAGATCTCACTCTCGTAAGTGATGGTGAAGGGATTGACAACCCCTTTATCACGTTGGTTGCGAGGTTCTTATTTGTTTGTGTAGGTACGAGGGACTTGCGTGTAGTCTCCTACTAGATTGATACCTTGGTTCTCAAAAACTGAGGGAAATACTTATGCTACTTTGCTGCATCACCCTTTCCTCTTCAAGGGAAAACCAACTTAGTGCTCAAGAGGTAGTAGAGCTTCCCAAGGAGGTTCAGGCTTTGGCTCCTCGTGCATAGAAGAAATGGTTATCATTTGCGCAGT
Source organism: Triticum urartu (assembly GCF_003073215.2). NCBI lineage: Eukaryota > Viridiplantae > Streptophyta > Magnoliopsida > Poales > Poaceae > Triticum > Triticum urartu. The sequence goes on along the minus strand of NC_053022.1, from coordinate 188,434,264 downwards.
GAATGGGATACTTGTGTGATTTATGTCTTGAAAGCATTGTAGGCTTTGTATGTAGTGTTTGGATGTCTTGTCAACTATGTAATAACCAGTATACTTTCTGATGTTTTTAAGTGTGGCACAACATTTTACAAACATTTTCCATGATGAGAATGTGGTTGAATAGCTGTTTCACTCGTGTATGTTTTCCCGGGTATTTGTTTTGGTTAAGTTTTATTTTTGCACTGAAGTCTTATACACTAGTTGAACTGAAACACTTTTTTCAAGTGCATTACGAGTTGTTGCTAAAAAGTGAGATTTAGTTTATTTTCATCTGTCCCAACCTAAGTTGGTCCTTTATAGTTTCTGTACCCTATTTTCTTGTACTTATGGTATAGTTCTGTGAGTACTGAATTGTAATTTCATACAGCGTAAGGCTTTTCACATTGGTGTCACAATAGTATTTGTGGATGTAGCGTGAGTGGAGTGACCCTTCCTTGTTATGTAGAACTGATGTCATATAATGTGTTAGAACTGAATTTTTTTGGATTGAGATTATTTACGATGAAATTGTGACATGATCTCTAGCCAGATTTTATTTAAATATAAGAAATTTAACAAAATTGAGAGCCAAATATTTGCTTGAACTTCTTGCATTTTAGTAGTTGAACTTCAGATTAAAAGTTAAAACACTGGTTTAAATTAGCTACATTTAATAGATAGCCCTATTAAGTTCATAATTATTTTTGTAGCATATTTAGTTGAACTTCAAAGTATTATTGTTTTTGTAGCATATTTTTAATCCTTTTACCTGTGCTGAAGAGGTAAATTTATTTTATTTTTATATTTGAATTTAGAATTATTTTTCCTGCGAACATGTATTTGAACTTTTCTATATTCAGTTTTCAAACTTTTTTGTACTAGTTTATATTTCTTCGCCATGCGCTCTGGTTTTATACAATGGGCCTTATGGGGTGGGGTGAGGAGAGTTTGGAGAGGAGGGAGTAGCAGTCGTATTGGGCCCTTTTCCGGCCCAAATGGACCATGCATGCGACTGTGGACTGTTGGCTGTGCGTGCGCTCTGAGTTTAGTCCCACCTCGCTAGCCGAGGGGTGCTACCTCTTGAGCACTGTGTTGGATTTCCCCGAAGAGGAAGGGATGATGCAGCAAAGTAGCGTAAGTATTTCCCTCAGTTTTTGAGAACCAAGGTATCAATCCAGTAGGAGGCTACGGTCGAGTCCCTAGTACCTACACAAAAACAATAGCTCAATGCAACCAACGCGCTTAGGGGTTGTCAATCCCTTCACGGTCACTTACGAAAGTGAGATCTGATAGAGATGATAAATCATATTTTTGGTATTTTTGGTATAGAGATGCAAAGTAAAAAATAAAAGCAAAGTAAAATCAAAGCAATAATAAAGTGATGGAGATTGATATGATGAGAAAGAGACCCGGGGGACATAGGTTTCACTAGTGGCTTCTCTCAAGAGCATAAGTATTCTACGGTGGGTGAACAAATTACTGTTGAGCAATTGACAGATTTGACATAGTTATGAGAATATCTAGGTATGATCATGTATATAGGCATCACGTCCGAGACAAGTAGACTGAAACGATTCTGCATCTACTACTATTACTCCACTCATCGACCGCTATCCAGCATGCATCTAGAGTATTAAGTTAAAAACAGAGTAACGCCTTAAGCAAGATGACATGATGTAGAGGGATAGTTTCATGCAATATGATAAAAACCCCATCTTGTTATCCTCGATGGCAACAATACAATATGTGCCTTGCTGCCCCTTCTGTCACTGGGAAAGGACACCGCAAGATTGAACCCAAAGCTAAGCACTTCTCCCATGGCAAGAAAAACCAATCTAGTAGGCCAAACCAAACTGATAATTCGAAGAGACTTGCAAAGATAACCAATCACACATAATAGAATTCAGAGAAGATTCAAATATTATTCATAGATAGACTGAATCATAAACCCACAATTCATCGGTCTCAACAAACACACTGCAAAAAGAAGATTACATCGAATAGATCTCCACAAGAGAGGGGGAGAACATTGTATTGAGATCCAAAAAGAGAGAAGAAGCCATCTAGCTACTAGCTATGGACCCGTAGGTCTGAAGTAAACTACTCACACTTCATCGGAGGGGCTTGTATGATGATGTAGAAGCCCTCCGTGATCGATGCCCCCTCCGGCGGAGCTCCGGAACAGGCCCCAAGATGGGATCTCGTGGATACAGAAAGTTGCGGCGGTGGAATTAGGTTTTTGGCTCCGTCCCCGATTGTTTGGGGGTATGTGGATATATATAGGAGGAAGAAGTACGTTGGTGGAGCTTCGAGGGGCCCACGAGGCAGGGAGGCGCGCCCTAGGGGGGGGGGGCGCCCTCCACCCTCGTGACCACCTCGTGGCTTTCTTGACGGAGAGTCCAAGTCTCTTGGATCTTATCTGATGAGAAAATCACGTTTCCGAAGGTTTCATTCCGTTTGGACTCCGTTTGATATTCCTTTTCTTCGAAACCCTAAAACAGGCAAAAAACAGCAATTCTGGGCTGGGCCTCCGGTTAATAGGTTAGTCCCAAAAAATAATATAAAAGTGGATAATAAAGCCCAATAATGTCCAAAACAGTAGATAATATAGCATGGAGCAATCAAAAATTATAGATATGTTGGAGACGTATCAAGCATCCCCAAGCTTAATTCCTGCTCGTCCTCGAGTAGGTAAATGATAAAAACACAATTTTTGATGCGGAGTGCTACTTGCCATAATTTTAATGTAATTCTTCTTAATTGTGGTATGAATATTCAGACCCGAAAGATTGAAGACAAAAGTTCATATTGACATAAAAATGATAATACTTCAAGCATACTAACTAAGCAATTATGTCTTCTCAAAATAACATGGCCAAAGAAAGTTCATCCCTACAAAATCATATAGTTTAGTCATGTTTCATTTTCGTCACACAAGAATGCTCTCATCATGCCCAACCTCGATGACAAGCCAAGCAATTGTTTCATACTTTAGTAATCTCAAACCTATAAACTTTCACGCAATATATGAGCGCGAGCCATGGATATAACACTATGAGTGGAATAGAATAATGAGGGGGTTATGTGGAGAAGACAAAAAAGAAGAAAGTCTCACATCAACGAGGCTAATCAATGGGCTATGGAGATGCCCACCGATTGATGTTAATGCAAGGAGTAGGGATTGCCATGCAACGGATGCACTAGAGCTATAAATGTATGAAAGCTCAACAAAAGAAACTAGTGGGTGTGCATCCAACTTGCTTGCTCACGAAGACCTAGGGCACTTGAGGAGGCCCATTGTTGGAATATACAAGCCAAGTTCTATAATGAAAAATTCCCACTAGTATATGAAAGTGATAATATGGAGACTCTCTACTATGAAGATCATGGTGCTACTTTGAAGCACAGGTGTGGTAAAAGGATAGTAACATTGTCCCTTCTCTCTTTTTATCTCATTTTTTGGGCCTTCTCTTTTTTATGGCCTTTTTTATACCTCACTTGGGACAATGCTCTAATAATGATGATCATCACACTTCTATTTATTTACAACTCAATGATTACAACTCGATACTAGAATAAAGATGACTCTATATGAATGCCTCCGGCGGTCTACCGGGATATGCAATGAACCAAGAGTGACATGTATGAAAGAATTATGAACGGTGGCTTTCCCACAAATACTATGTCAACTACATGATCATGCTAAGCAATATGACAATGATGAATGTGTCATGATGAACGGAATGATGGAAAGTTGCATGGCAATATATCTCGGGATGGCTATGGAAATGCTATAATAGGTAGGTATGGTGGATGTTTTGAGGAAGATATAAGGAGGTTTATGTGTGAAAGAGCGTATCATATCACGGGGTTTGGATGCACCAGCGAAGTTTGCGCCAACTCTCAATGTGAGAAAGGGCAATGCACGACACCGAAGAGGCTAGCAAGGATGGAAGGGTGAGAGTGCGTATAATCCATGGACTCAACATTAGTCATAAAGAACTCACATACTTATTGCAAAAATCTACAAGTCATCAAAAACCTCGGCACAACGTGCATGCTCCTAGGGGGATAGATTGGTAGGAAAAGACCATCGCTCGTCCCCGACCGCCACTCATAAGGAAGACAATCAAATAACACCTCATGCTTCAAATTTGTTGCATAACGTTTACCATACGTGCATGCTATGGGACTTGCAAACTTCAACACAAGTACTTCTCAATTTCACAACTACTCAACTAGCATGACTTTGATATTATTACCTCCATATCTCAAAACAATCATCAAGCATCAAACTTTTCTTAGTATTCAACACACTCATACGAAAGTTTTATAATTAATCTTGCATACCAAGCATATTAGGATTTTAAGCAAATTACCATGCTATTAAGACTCTCAAAATAATCTAAGTTAAGCATGAGAGATCAATAGTTTCTATAAAACAAATCCACCACCGTGCTCTAAAAGATATAAGTGAAGCACTAGAGCAAAACTATAAAGCTCAAAAGATATAAGTGAAGCACATAGAGTATTCTATCAAATTCCAAATCATGTATGGCTCTTTCAAAAGGTGTGTACAGCAAGGATGATTGTGGTAAACTAATAATAAAATACTCAAATCATAAAATACGCTCCAAGCAAAACACATATCACGTGGTGAATAAAAATATAGCTCCAAGTAAAGTTACCGATAGAAGTAGACGAAAGAGGGGATGCCTTCCGGGGCATCCCCAAGCTTTGGCTTTTATGTATCCTTAGATTATCTTGGGGGTCCCATGGGCATCCCCAAGCTTAGGCTCCTGCCACTTCTTGTTCCATAATCCTTCAAATCTTTACCCAAAACTTGAAACTTCACAACACAAAACTTAAAGTAGAAAATCTCATGAGCTCCGTTAGCGAAAGAAAACAAAAGACCACTTCAAGATACTGTAATGAACTCATTATTTGTTTATATTTGTGTTATACCTACTGTATTCCAACTTCTCTATGGATAATAAACTATTTTACTAGCCATAGATTCATGAAAATAAGCAAACAACACACGAAAAACAGAATCTGTCAAAAACAGAACAGTCTGTAGTAATCTGTAGCTAGCGCAAGATCTGGAACCCCAAAAATTCTAAAATAAATTGATGGACGTGAGGAATTTATCTATTAATCATCTTCAAAAAGAATTAACTAAATATCACTTTCCAAATAAAAATGACAGCAGTTCTCGTGAGAGCTAAAGTTTCTGTTTTACAGCAAGTTCAACAAGACTTTCCCCAAGTCTTCCCAACGGTTCTACTTGGCAAAAACACTAATTAAACACAAAAAACACAACCAAAACAGAGGCTAAATAATTTATTTATTACTAAACAGGAGCAAAAATCAAGGAATAAAAATAAAATTGGGTTGCCTCCCAACAAGCGCTATCGTTTAACGCCCCTAGCTAGGCATAACAAGCAAGAATAGATCTAGGTATCGCCATAATAGTAAGATAGATTATTAAAAATCATTTCATATTCTCTATGTTCGACAGAAAGTTTTCTTTGAGGCAAGCAAAAGTAATCAAAAGGGATAAATTAAACGGGACAAAAGTCCCCAAGATCAACCTTGGGAGGTATAGGTTCCTCCTTTGGTCCTTCATAATGCACAACCAATTCATCATTATAAGCATTCTTTTGACAGAACTTTGTGAGCCTATATTCAAGAGAATATCCTAGTTCATTATTTCGAACAGCCAAATCATCATTAAGTTCAGAAATTCTATCAACTAAAACATTGGTAGGAACACTTTTTCTAAGATTTTCATTGAAAGCAACATAGTCTAGAGACTAAAAACGCATTATTCTTCTTGATCAAAGAGGATATCCTCTATGGGAGGACGGCAAGCGTCCACCCTATAATGCGCAAAGATTTCTTTGGCTTCTTTTATTATGAATCTAAACTCATGAGCCAAAAAGATAGTAGTAGCACGCTTAACAGAAGAATGCTCAGTATTAGAAAATTCCAGAAAAATCCTTTGTATGGAAGGATGCATGTGCATGAATTGTCTTTCAAGTTCAACTACAACCATGGCAATAGCGTCCGCAAGACTACTAGTTCTGTGAAGGATAGAACTACCCATAGAAGGTAAAGCACCAGCACAAGTAAAGAAATCTTGAATAACTACTTTTCCAATAATATTACCACTACCAACACGGAATATTTTTGTATGAAAGATGGTAGGTTCTTTAGCAGGAGCATTATAATTTTTCATGATATTATTATTGTCCATATCAACAATAATTTCCCCAATTTCAGACATAGAGGCAGAAGGTAAAGGACTTGACATAACGACAAGCTAGCAAACTAACACACGAGCAAACAAAAAGGCAAACGGAGAAAGAGAGGGCGAATAAAACGGCAAGGGTGAAGTGGGGGAGAGGAAAACGAGAGGCAAATGGAAAATAATGTAATGCGGGAGATAGGGATTGTGATGGGTACTTGGTATGTTGACTTTTGCGCAGACTCCTCGGCAACGGCGCCAGAAATTCTTCTTGCTACCTCTTGAGCACTGAGTTGGATTTCCCCGAAGAGGAAGGGATGATGCAGCAAAGTAGCGTAAGTATTTCCCTCAGTTTTTGAGAACCAAGGTATCAATCTAGTAGGAGGCTACGCTCGAGTCCCTCGTACCTACACAAAAACAATAGCTCAACGCAACCAACGTGCTTAGGGGTTGTCAATCCCTTCACGGTCACTTACGAAAGTGAGATTTGATAGAGATGATAAATCATATTTTTGGTATAGAGATGCAAAGTAAAAATAAAATAAAAGCAAAGTAAAAGCAAAGCAATAATAAAGTGATGGAGATTGATATGATGAGAAAGAGACCCGGGGGCCATAGGTTTCACTAGTGGCTTCTCTCAAGAGCATAAGTATTCTACGGTGGGTGAACAAATTACTGTTGAGCAATTGACAGAATTGAGCATAGTTATGAGAATATCTAGGTATGATCATGTATATAGGCATCACGTCCGAGACAAGTAGACCGAAACGATTCTGCATCTACTACTATTACTCCACTCATCGACCGCTATCCAACATGCATCTAGAGTATTAAGTTAAAAACAGAGTAATGCCTTAAGCAAGATGACATGATGTAGAGGGATAGTTTCATGCAATATGATAAAAACCCCATCTTGTTATCCTCGATGGCAACAATACAATACGTGCCTTGCTGCCCCTTCTGTCACTGGGAAAGGACACCGCAAGATTGAACCCAAAGCTAAGCACTTCTCCCATGGCAAGAAAAACCAATCTAGTAGGCCAAACCAAACTGATAATTTGAAGAGACTTGCAAAGATAACCAATCATACATAAAAGAATTCAGAGAAGATTCAAATATTATTCATAGATAGACTGGATCATAAACCCACAATTCATCGGTCTCAACAAACATACCGCAAAAAGAAGATTACATCGAATAGATCTCCACGAGAGAGGGGGAGAACATTGTATTGAGATCCAAAAAGATAGAAGAAGCGATCTAGCTACTAGCTATGGACTCGTAGGTCTGAAGTAAACTACTCACACTTCATGGAGGGGCTTGGATGATGATGTAGAAGCCCTCCGTGATCGATGCCCCCTCCGGCGGAGCTCCAGAACAGGCCCCAAGATGGGATCTCGTGGATACAGAAAGTTGCGGCGGTGGAATTAGGTTTTTGGCTCCGTCCCCGATGGTTTGGGGGTACGTGGATATATATAGGAGGAAGAAGTATGTCGGTGGAGCTTCGAGGGGCCCACGAGGCAGGGAGGCGCGCCCTAGGGGGGGCCTCCACCCTCGTGACCACCTCGTGGATTTCTTGACGGAGGGTCCAAGTCTCTTGGATCTTATCTGATGAGAAAATCACGTTTCCGAAGGTTTCATTCCGTTTGGACTCTGTTTGATATTCCTTTTCTTCGAAACCCTAAAACAGGCAAAAAACAACAATTCTGGGCTGGGCCTCCGGTTAATAGGTTAGTCCCAAAAATAATATAAAAGTGGATAATAAAGCCCGATAATTTCCAAAACAGTAGATAATATAGCATGGAGAAATCAAAAATTATAGATACATTGGAGACGTATCAAAGGGGCTCTCGACCGGTTTATAAGCATTGTCGTGCCTTGTGTGTCGAACTCCTCTGTATACTGACCTGGGCGCTTATACACGGTGCTCTCTATCTAGTCCATGACCTGTGGGCCCTTGTCGGCTGGCCTGCACAGTCTCGACTACTATGGATTCGCTAATGGTTCCTCTGTGGGCTCGAGTCCAAGTGTATCCTCCAGTGCGTGGCTGGCCTGTCCTTGGTCGGTCATCATTTTTTGTTGTTGTTTGAAACTAGTACCTCACTGGTCAATGTGGACTGATGCTTCTGTTGTTTGTTCTTGTGATTTTTGTCCTTGGTTGAATTGTAATCTTTTTTATTGAGTTTTGGCCTCCTTTTTCTATGTTGTGATTATTCTCAAGGCATTATTTGGTAACATCATAGTACTTGCCATATAAACTAAGTTGTACTGAGATTTCAATTGTACTAGCACTGTGGTCATTTTATTTTTATAGTTTGAACCTCACTAGTCAATGTGGACTGATGCTTCTGTTGTGGTTCTTGTGATTTTTCTCCTTGGTCAAACTGATATCTTTTTGATTTAGTTTTGGCCCTCTTTATTCTAGGTTGTGATTATTCTCAAGGCATTATTTGTATCATCATAGTACTTGTCGTATAAACTAAGTTGTACTGAGATTTCAATTGTACTAGCACTGTTATTCTTAGTGTGTCACTGTTTTAGGGAATGCGAACTGACGCTTCCCATTCCTTTTTATTTTTTAGTATAGATGTACTATGTGTTCAAGTGTACCAGTACTTTCACTACTAGTATGCTAGTGACTATGGAATACGTACTGATGGTTCTTGGCTTTTCCTGTTGCAGTACTTAGTAATTTTCTAACGACTATAAGCATGATGTTGTTAGTACTGAATGTTGTCCTCGGCTGGAACTTAGTCATTTTAGTGTTCTTCTAAAACTAAAAACTAATTTTTAGTGTGATAGTACTACCGTACAGGACTAAGCTGTACAGAGCGTCCAAGGCTACTATTTGCTGTTGTCCTTAGTCTGCCACTATTTTTGTGAAAATATCCCTGTGTGATTTGTTGCTCCATGACTAGTGTTGCATAGCAGCTGTCAGATTTCGGGTTCCGGTAAAACCCTTGGGGTTCGAACACCGGGGTGTGCACAAAGATCTCTCCCCCTCTCTAGCTCGCACACTCTACGATCCATGGCTTAGCTCGACGAACCCAAAGGACACGAGACACAAGAGTTATACTGGTTCGAGCCATCGTTGTGGTGTAATACCCTACTCTAGTGTGGTGTGGTGGATTGCCTCTTGGGCTGAGGGTGAACAGTTACAAGGGAAGAACAGCCTCGCGAGGAGAGGTGTTCTTGTGCTTAGTGAACTTGAGTGGTTGGGGTGCTATGGTTCGATCTAGGTCCCCATCAGCCTCCCTTATATGGTGGTGGCTAGTCCTATTTATAGGGGCCCTGGTCCTCTTCCCAAATATTGAGCAGGAAGGGATCCCACAATGGCCAAATTCGAAGGGAGACAACTAGTACAAGCTATCCTGACAAAACTAGTCTTCGCCTGCCAAAGGCTCTAGTGGTGACGCCGTCTTGGGCTCCACGGTGACCTCTGTCCTGCCGTCATGCTGGTCTTGGTCTTGTTGCACCGATATGGAAACATTTGCCTAATGCCTCGGGACTCCTCGTCTGCGCTTGCCCCTTTAGCACCAAAGAGGAAACGAGGACATTGCACGCGCTGGCGCCCGCCTGGCTCCAGGCGTCATGGCTTGCGTCACAGAAACCTAGTGAGGTGCCCCTCGCCTTGATCTCTCCGCCCCTCGCGAGCCAGCCTGGTGAGGCTACCCTGAGGAGGTCTTGCATCATCCGCCTCGCGAGGCTTGGCCCCTCGTGAGGGTCTTGAATGTTTGCTGCTGAAGATGGCCCCTGCAGTCGAGCCCGCTATTGGCCGATCGCGGGTGCTCAATGAGGACGCCATGGACAAAGTCCACCTTGCGCTCGCTACCAGCTTCAACGAATGGGGTAGTATGGCACCCTGGCCGGCGCCCCGAGCTTCTGTCGATAGAGCAACCCCGAGGTCCAGTTCTTCGTCGACACCCTATGGGCCGGTCTGGTTCCCCCCTTCTCCGCCTTCTTCAACGCCATGCTTTCCCATTACTAGATTCATCTGCTGCACTTAGATCCCCAATCTGTCGCTCTTCTTGTCGTCTTCGCCTTTGCCTGGGAGGCCATGGTGGGCATCGCGCCCTTCATGGCCCTTCTGCGCCATTTCTTCTTGCTACACCTGACCGACCCCCGGCAACTCTCGGGGTGCCTGAGCTTCCAGGCCGTGGCGGCGATGACCGACTCATGGATTGACTTCGAGCTCCTGCCGTCCGCGAACGGGTTCCGGACGCGGTGGGTGTATGTGGATGTCGGAGTGCTCAGCCCTTTGCTCTCGCCTCCGTCTGCGCGCGCCGTTCCCAGCTCTAGCTGGGCTCACAAGAAGCTTACGAGCCCCCGCCTTGCCTTCGTCTGGCTTCGGATGAGGAGGTTGAAAGACCTTGGCTTGACCGCGCCCATGTTGATGAAGGAGTTCCTCCGACGCCGCGTCGCCCCACTTCAGCGCCATTCCCAGCCGATGTGGGCCTTATCTATCGGCCCGGATCGCATGATGCTCCAGGAGTTAGAGCTTCCGCTTGAGGCACGAAGAATAGTGCTCGAGGTCCTGGCAGGCAACCCCTCGCCAGCCGATATGCCACCGTGGGCTGTCTCTTGTACTGTTGCCCGAACAGGGTGGAGTTCGCGGGACAGATGCCCCCCTTTGACGAATGGGGACTGCGTCTGGTTGGCCTTGAGGGGTCCCGTGAGAACCCCGTCACCATGGTTCCCATATTTGCTGCCGGCGCCGAACTTGCCCCAAGAGTGGACACAAGGGGGAAAGCATCACCGGAAACTGGAGGCGTGGGTGGCGCGGCGTTGGAGCCGCCCGCAGTTCCTGAGGCATCAACTTCGGGAGCCCACAACTCTGCGCTAAGGAAGCAGTTGAGGGGGCGACGCAGACAGCTGGTCCCGAGGCCAGAGCTCCCAAGGCCAGTGGAGGCCGTCATGAGGCGGTACTTGATGGCTCTCCCCAGCTTGGTGCTCCTGAGGTCATCCCCTCGGGCGCTTCACCAGCCGCACCCTGCGCTGGTCGCCATGTCCAACGCTTTGGCCGGCTCCGTGTAGACTTTGATGCGCTCCGCAAGAGGAAGGGGTCCCCAAGCAGCGGCAGTGGCGCTTTCCGGCCGTTGAAATAGAGGAAGTACATCGCCATAGATGAGTAAGTACCTTATATTTGTAATCCCTTGAGTGCTGCTTCCCTTCCTGGCGGTGGTTCTTCAGGATCCCATCTGCTAAGGCCGCGATGCCCCTTGGGAAGCAAGCTCCTCCTACCTCGGATCTTCTGCTGGCCTTGAGCGTCCCAGGCCAATATGCTGCCCCCGTCGCTGGGTCGGCTGGAGAGGCAGATGCACTGGCTTGGCGCCTTGAGCCTGCGCTCCTGTTGTCTCTTCTTCGTGGCCTCATCGGGGGTGTGACAAGCGTGCCAAGGTCTCCTCCTCTAGTTATAGACGGGGACCGGATGGCTTCGGTCTTGGTTCCTTCTTCAAGCAGCAAGCCTCATCCTAATCGGGCTCCTGCCGAAGCCCAGTCGGCGTCCGGAGGGGCGCCAGCCCCCAGCCCCCTATAGGAAGGGGGCGAGCTACTTCGGGTCCCGTCGACGGCCCCTGCCGTGGAGGCCGGAGTCGGCCGCACGCTCAAAGCGGCGCACGAGAGGAGCATCGTCCGCCACGAGCTCTTTCGGGAGGCGATGGGCGCAATGAACCGGCTTGGCGGGGAGCTCGCAGATGTAGACGCGTGCCTCGAGGACGAGGGTCTTCGGCTGGTGGAAGAGTGGCATCAACTGAAGGTGGCTATCAACCTCGGGCGCCGCCAACGTGAGCTTGATAACATGAAGGCCGAGGCGTCTCTTATGACCTTGCGCGAAGCTTGTGCCCAAGCCTTGGAAGAAGCCCGGGAAGCCGATCGACGTCGCGAGATCGCGGAGAAACGTGCGTGGGAGCTCCAAGTCTGGAGTGCCTCCCTAGAGCGGCAAGTGGAGGCGCGCAAGGCTGCCCTAGCGTCAATGAAGGGGACACCTGCCGAGGAGGAAGATATCCTGAGGCGCGAGGAAGTGCTGGCGCTGGAAGCCACAGAGTGCAGCCTTGAGCTCGAGCGGTTGGAGACGAGGCAGCGCCAGGTTGCCCAAGCTGAGGATGATGTCAGCGTGCGCGAGGCGAAGGCCCATGAGGAAGTCGATCACCGGGCGGCTGAGGCTTGCACGGATCTTGTGGGCATGTACAACGTGAAGTTGAAGCTTGTGGAAGCCGAGGCTGTGGGCAGGACCAATGCCCTCAGGTCAGGGTTGGATGAGGCTGAATGTCGCGAGAAAGCCACCGCAACCGCCCTGTCTTCAGTGCAAGACGAGCTGGCTTCCGCACGTGTCGAGCTGTTTTCCCTTCAGCAGCGGGTCGCCGGTGCCGAATTCTCCACGTAGCAGGGCAGGGAGGAAGCGCTCTGGTGGCGGACGCTGGAGCGCGAGCACGCCCCCATGCTCCAAAACCTCAGGGTCAGAGCCAACACGGTGCTCGGCGCCGTCTATGACGAAAATGAACCTCATCCACACTCGGATGACTATGTCATTCACCTCCTTTTCTTCATCGATTTGGTGACATGCCTGGAGAATCGATCCGAGAGGGCTCGCGTGCTTGTTGAGGAGACGAGCCGCAGCCTGCTCAAGCGCGCGTTCTCCCGTGTCTTCAGCCACCTCCAGAACACCTACCCCAACTTTGACTTTGATGCCGCCTAAGGGAGTCCTGGATTAGGGGGTCTCCAGGCAGCCGGACTATATCCTTTGGCCGGACTGTTGGACTATGAAGATACAAGATTGAAGACTTCGTCTCGTGTCCGGATAGGACTCTACTTGGCGTGGAAGGCAAGCTAGGCAATACGGATATGTATATCTCCTCCTTTGTAACCAACCTTGTGTAACCCTAGCCCTTTCCGGTGTCTATATAAACCGGAGGGTTTTAGTCCGTAGGACAACATACAATCATACCATAGGCTAGCTTCTAGGGTTTAGCCTCTCCGATCTCGTGGTAGATCAACTCTTGTAATACTCATATCATCAAGAATAAATCAAGCAGGACGTAGGGTTTTACCTCCATCAAGAGGGCACGAACCTGGGTAAAACATCGTGTCCCCTGCCTTCTGTTACCATCCGCCTTAGACGCACAGTTCGGGACCCCCTACCCGAGATCCGCCGGTTTTGACACCGACATTGGTGCTTTCATTGAGAGTTCCTCTGTGTCGTCGCCGTTAGTCTCGATGGCTCCTACGATCATCGATAGCGATGCAGTCCAGGGTGAGACTTTTCTCCCCGGACAGATCTTTGTGTTCGGCGGCTTCGCACTGCGGGCCAACTCACTTGGACATCTGGAGCAGATCGAAAGTTATGCCCCTGGCCATCAGATCAGGTTTGGAAACTTAAACTACATGGCCGATATCCATAGAGACTTGATCTTCGACGGATTCGAGCCCCTGCCTTGTGCGCCACGTGGTCACGATGAGTACGATTTAGCTCTACCATGAGACCGTATTCAGGAGATCGCACCGGCAGCCGCTCCGACCCTCAATTCGGAGCCAGTTTCGCCATCCGTGGATGGGTGGATAGACCCTGTCACGGAGGCCATACCCTCTGAGGCGATCGAGCCGAATATCGACCTTACCCTTCACGAGAGCCGTGTTGCGAAATTGCCGGATCCTTCTCCGGCCACAGACTCCGAACCGCCTGCGCCCGTTCTTGTCGAATCCGATTGGGTGCCGATCATGGAGTTTACCTCCGCAGATATTTTTCAGCACTCGCCCTTTGGCGGCATACTAAACTCATTAAGGTCTCTCTCCTTGTCAGGAGAGGCCTGGCCGAACTACGTCCAGCAGGATTGGGATGCGGATGACGAAGAAATTCGCCGCCCACCCACCACCCACTTAGTAGCCACTGTCGATGACTTTACCGACATGCTCGACTTCGACTCCGAAGACATCGACGGTATGGACGACGATGCGGGAGGCGAAGAGGAACCACTGCCCACAGGGCACTGGACGCCCATTTCATCACATGACGTATACATGGTGGACACAGCCAATGAAAATAACGACGAGGAACGGAAGGACGCAACGAAGGGTGGTTCCCTCGAGCAGCAGTCAAAGCGGCGGTGTAAACGCCGCTCCAAATCCCGCCTCAGCAGAAATAACGATCACATAGACCTAGCGTTAGAGCAGGGTGAACCATTGCCCGACCACGGCAACACGGAAAATCAAGCCGAACAACCCAACCCCGTCGAAGATAACAGTCTGGACAACATCACACCGGATAGGCACCAGAAGCAACATAATGCCCACCTAAGGCTTGTTGCCACGGCGAGGAGTCTGAAAAAACAGAAGCAAAGGCTCAAGGCTGCACAAGACACACTCAAAAGCAAATGGAGTGAACTACTCAACACATCAGTGAAGTACGGCCGTAATCGCCACACCAAGAGCTATCCGAAGCGAAAGTTGCTACCTGAATTCGATGAGGAGGCCTTAGATCCTCCACAATTAAAAAATAAAACGGCCATCCGGTCTAATAGACGACCTCATAGCCAACATAAAGCGGCAATCGACGCCGCACATAAACCAGTACGCGATCCACATAAGGGCTCACATCAAATGGATGGCGCAACCAGATCCATCTATGGACCACGCAGGCGCGCTCCAACATACAATGCGACACAACAAACATCCGAATACCACGGTACACCCAAATACAGGGGCATCGCACACCCTCTATGTTTCACCGATGAGGTGCTGGATCATGAATTTCCAAAGGGATTCAAACCCGTAAACATAAAGGCATACGACGGAACAACAGACCCTGGGGTCTGGATTGAGGGTTACATCCTCCATATCCATATGGCTCGAGGAGATGATCTCCACGCCATCAAGTACTTACCCCTCAAGCTCAAAGGGCCAGCTCGACACTGGCTTAAAGGCCTCCCCGAAAACTCCATCGGAAGCTGGGAAGAGCTCGAAGACGCCTTTCGGGCAAATTTTCAAGGGACATATGTCCGACCACCGGATGCAGACGATTTAAGTCATATAACTCAACAGCCCGGTGAGTCAGCCCGAAAGCTTTGGAACAGGTTCCTCACTAGAAAGAACCAAATAGTCGATTGCCCGGACGCTGAAGCCTTAGCAGGTTTTAAACATAGCGTCCGAGACGAATGGCTTGCCCGACACCTCGGTCAAGAAAAGCCGAGAACAATGGCAGCATTAACAAGCCTCATGACCCGTTTTTGCACGGGCGAGGACAGCTGGTTAGCCAGATGCAGCACCAGTGACCCAAGTACATCCGAAGTCAGGGATGGAAACGGGAAATCACGACGCAGCAAGAACAAGCGCCGGAATAAGGAAGACAGCCCGAAGAGCACGGCGGTAAATGCCGGATTTAGAAGCTCTCGGCCAGGCCAGCAGAAGCCGCCCTCCAAAGGCAACAGAGACGAACTGTCCAGCCTAAACAAAATTCTGGATCAAATATGCCAAATCCATAGCACCCCGGATAAACCTGCAAATCACACCCACAGAGAATGTTGGGTCTTCAAATAGTCCGGCAAGCTCAATGCCGAACACAAGGGGCGGGATACACCAAGTGAAGACGAGGATGAGCCTCACAATCAAAGCACAGGGGAATAGAAGAAATTCCCACCAGAAGTCAAAACAGTCAACGTGTTACACGTGATAAAAGGAAGAAACAAAGCGGCACCCTTAAAGGAACATGCCCCAGGGCCTATCACTGCGGAGCTCCGCCACTGGTCGTCCCAACTGATCACCTTCGACCATCAGGATTACTTGGCAAGTATCCGGCGTGCAGGATGGGCTGCCTTGGTATTAGATCCAATAATTGACGGATACCACTTCACCCGAGTCCTGATGGACGGTGGCAGCAGTTGAAATCTAATTTATCAGGACACAGTCCGCAAAGTGGGGATAAACCCAACAAAAATTTTCTGCAGCAATGCTACCTTTAAAGGAGTAACACCAGGCCCAGAGGCTCACTGCAGGGGCTCCCTACTACTAGAGGTTATATTTGGCTCCCCCGACAACTTCCACAGCGAAAATTTAACCTTCCATGTCGCTCCGTTCCAAAGTGGCTATCAAGCACTACTTGGACGCGAAGCTTTTGCTCGCTTTAACGCAATACTGCATTACGCTTCCCTCAAGCTCAAGATGCCCGGTCCACGTGGCATCATTACAGTAAATGGAAATATTGAGCGCTCCTTGCGCGCCAAAGACGGTGCGGCCACCTTGGCCGCAGCACACTAAACGGCCTCACCAACTCAAGCATTTGACAGGTCGTTAAGACCACGGACACGGCTAGACGAGTCCGGCTCAGCTATATGTAATTAATACAGGTTTGATGGCTATACCCCTATTACAATACAAGGGGCTCAACGCGCGCGCAAAAGTGGCAATAAGGTTTGCCTTCACTCATTTTCAACTGTATATTGTTTATTTAGTATAACTTAACTTTTGCACAACAACTTTTCAATTAAGTTCCTCTCTTTTTCAGATGACCATCATGCTACACCCGTCCAGAATACGGCACAACGGAGACACAGGCGCATACGTGCAGCAGGGACCCGTTCCAAGGATTCTTTATAGATTAAGACCCTGCGTAAACCTTTTTTACTGTCTCTTGTTGATTTACATCCCTCGGATTCTCAGTACAACCGAGAAGGATGCTGACGTCTTGGCATGTGGCCACGCCAGAATAATGCACGTACCTGGACACCAGGGGCGTATTACAAAGGGTACTGTTTAGACCCGGTTTACACCATAAAGACCGAATACCTTAGGGAGTGTTCAGCATCGCGAGTTTGGCCTTATATGCATCAGCTCCGAATCATGTCTTTGGTCAAATGTTGGGTTTGCCCGGCTCCTGTGTTTTGGTGCCTTGCGTTCCGCTCCATCAGCTAGGGCGGCACCAGGAGAACTACCGCGATTGTGCCCTGGTTCATCCGGACGAGCACCTCAATAGAGAAAGCCAAAAACTACCTGTCATGATATAGCGTGAGACTGGTCAACCACTCGATGACCTATCGGAATCTTCGGAATTCCTCCACATTAACGAAGGGCCGTTTCCCGGCCAGGCATGTATGCACCCCGAATCCGGGCGAGTGCGAAGCCACCAGGGGCTATATAGTAGACCCACTGTCAAACTCCTATGGCTAAGTGAAAGTGTTAAAGCATTATAGTCCGGTTGCCTAGTTCGCTGCGCTATCACCTCCTTACTAGGACCAAGACGTTGGATTAAGTGTGAATACGCGTCTTCTACGAACACCCCCGCATTGTATGTGTGGGGGCTGAAGCCGACGACTGCAATCTTTCAGGTTATATACATATATACATAAACGGCCGCACAGGAGGCATCACAATACTTTCGGGCAAAAGTATAAACACAGCCTTGATAAATTTAATAAAACATTGTTTCTACAATGGGAATACATGTCACTCAAACATAATATTCTTCGAGCACTAGGCCTTTATCAAACGAGCACCATCAAGAACTTCTTCAAAATAGTGCTCGACAGCCACTCGGCCTATGGCCGAACCCTGCGCCGCGACAGTGGTAGCATCCATCTCCGCCCAGTATGCTTTGACACGGGCAAGGGCCATCCGTGAGCCTTCTATGAACGCCGACCTCTTCATCACATTGATGCGCGGCACCGCACCAAGGAACTGCTGCACCAGGCTAAAATAACTGTTCGGCTTTGGCCTTTCCGGCCACAGCTGATCCATGACAGACCTCATGGCGAGTCCGGACAACCTATCGAGTTCGGCCCATTCGGCTAGCTGATCGGTCAATGGAAGCGGACGCTCTGGAACGTTAAACTGCGACCAGAACAGCTTGTCCACTTCACGATCTGTTTGATCTCGGAAGTATTCGGCCGCATCGACAGCGCTCGCCGCCAAGTCCAGATATGCGTCTGCCGAACTCCACAGCCGATCTAAAGGGGCATACCGCGGATCTCCGAACTTCCTCCGCAGCAGAAAGGGCTTCCCAGCCACAATGTCACACGCTTCACGCAACTCCTCCTTCTTCGCTCTCATGGCAGAACGGATGTCTTTAGTCGCCATCATGGCCTTTTCAAGGTCCGTCGCCTTCGCTCGGTTTTCTTCCTTGAGGAACTGGCAATAGTCGGCAGTGTCTTTCAACTTTACATCCATCTTGGCCATTTTCTCTTTGCTCTCGCAATGCGCGGCCTTCTCGGCTCTTAACTCTTCGGCCGCCTTCAAAGCAGCCGCATTACTACTCCTTGCTTGTTCTTTGGCCTGGGCAAGTTCCGCCCAAAGGGTCTCCACGGTGGCAGCTCCATCTGCAGTCACAACATATTAAAGATACCGGCATCACGCTGCTCTTACTATGTGACATTCGCCAGAAAATATCACTTACCCTGTGCCTCGTCAAGCCGCTTGTTAACAAGCTCGATGTCGGCATCCGCCGCATCCAGTTGCCGCTTTAGTTCGACAAAATCATGAGTTCGGCTAGCCACCGGAGCTTCCACTACCCGCACATAAAGGCGGTATGGTTATTACCTGGGACTACGATCCTCTGTTTGCCACCGTTCTCGGTGACAACCAGAGTCTCAGGGGCTACTATCTACACAGGGCACACCTAGCAATGTGCGGTACTATCACAAAGGTATATCATTCTACGTACCTCAAAACCCGTTAGTAGACTCATAAAGGCGTCATGCAAGCCGCTTTCGGCGGACGAAATCTATTCCATCACCGTACCCATCAACGTACGGTGTTCTTCCGAGATGGTCGCTCGCTTCAGCAGATCCCTTAGTGCGTCCGACCACATACCAGACGGCGCCAGACTCTTTTGTTTGCCCTCTTCAAGAGCCGGATGCTGGGGACTTCGGGTGACTATAGGATTATCTTCTGGCCTCACCGGATTCGGAGAGGCCCTCCGTGACGACACTTCAAGGTCGCCCGCTTCTTGAGCGGAAGAGTCCGGGGGAGGCGTTTCGCTCTCCATCATCTCTGGAAGAAGATCCCTTGAAGACGAGCTCTATTGAGAAGGGCTAAGATCCGAACTGCTAGATAATGCTTCGATAAGTAAGGTAGAATATCTCTACTATTAAGTAGATTTTGATCACTTACGACTCGTTAGAGGGCTGATCCCCGTGTGGGCTTTGTGCGGCAAGAGCACCTTCCAGGGGAGGACCCTCTGCTAGAGACTTCTTCTCCCGTTTGGAAGCCTTGGTTTCCGGATCTTCAGAGGCAGTCCTCTTCCTTCCACGGAGCGATAGAAGGTCAGATTCTTCCCCTTGGTTATCCTACCTCACGGAGGCGCTCATTCCCTCGGTTGGAATTGGTAGCGATGGGGGCCCACTTTCGCCCTCATTATTCCCCCCCTTTATCTTCCTTTGAGGGCTCCGGGCAAGGTGCTAGCTTGAGCATCTTTTCCAGTACCAGATTGTCCAAACCCTCAGGAAGGGGGGCCGAACACCGAATCATCTTCGCCTTTGTTAGCCAGTCCTGGTCAGAGAGCAATTTCTCAGAATGACGTCATGATAAACAAAATACGGTGTGTTCGGCTAGAGAATTACTTACTTGGTCGGCGGTGCGGTTGCTGCTCAGGCCCACATCCTCGGTAGTATCCGGACACTCTGTTTGGTGTCCGAAGAATGATTTGTACATCTCCTCGTACGTCAGGCCGAGGAAATTCTGAATAGCGCGCGATCCTTCTGGGTTAAATTCCGACAAACAGAGGGGCCGGCGTTTGCAAGGCTGGACTTGACGAACCAGCATGACTTGCACTACCATGACCAAACTAAAATCTCCCTCGAAGAGATCCCGGATGCGGCTCTGCAGTATGGGCACATCCTTGGCTGGACCCTAGCTCAGCCCCCTGCTGATCCATGACATCAGTTGTGGTGGAGGGCCTGAGCGAAAGGCGGGGGAAGCTACCCACTTGGCACTTCTGGGAGCAGTGATGTAGAACCACTCCCGTTGCCATAATCCGGACACATCTGGAAAGGAACCTTTTGTCCACGGAGCTCTAGCAATCTTGCTTACTAATGCACCCCCCGCACGCTGCATACTGCCCCTCAACCGTCTTCGGCTTCACATCAAAGGTCTTGAGCCACAGGCCGAAGTGAGGGGTAATGCGGAGGAAGGCCTCACATACGACAATAAATGCCGAGATGCGGAGAAAGGAATCCGGGGCTAGATCGTGGAAATCAAGCCCGTAATAGAACAT
The DNA here is from genome assembly GCF_003073215.2 of Triticum urartu. Lineage (NCBI taxonomy): Eukaryota > Viridiplantae > Streptophyta > Magnoliopsida > Poales > Poaceae > Triticum > Triticum urartu. The sequence goes on along the minus strand of NC_053022.1, from coordinate 188,413,802 downwards.
CAAACCCCTTACGAAGGGATCCAGAGTTAGGCCTAGTCCTCGGAGGAAGTGGGAGATGAACACGACGTCTTCATGGGGTTCAGGAGTAGGGACAACCTGCCCTCGGGCGGGCAGCCGATGTGAGACTTCGGCGGTCAGGTATCTTGCCTCCCTCAACCTCTTGATATCCTCTTCCGTAACGGAGGAGGGCATCCACCGGCCCTGGAGGCTGGATCCGGACATGATTGAAGATCCGAAGCACCTAACCTAGGCTTTGAGTGTTAGAACTCGAGGCGGGGGAGGGATTAGATTGAGCACGGGAGGAAAAAAGTAAAATCCTTGACCCTTTATAAAAGGGTGAATATCAAGCGTCCTCCTCATGGCCGTTTGGGACATGCCTAAAATCCAGGAGTCCTAGGCGTGGTCGGGTTACCCATGCCCGTATTGATGAGAATCCCATACTAAGGGGAACACGATCTCTGCTTTGACAAGACGTGTCAAGAAACTGCCTCGCGTTATGTGCGGGGCTAGTTAAAGGAAACGGTTCGAATAATCACCGGGCCATGGCATAATGTCATGTTGCCGAAACAAGTCAGCAGATTAGATTTGTGGAAATATTATTCTCTCTACGGTGGTATGTGGAACTTATTTTGTAGGGTCAGACACTATCCTTGTATTCAAATTCTTCCGTGGTGTATTCGGAGGAGGAACCCACCTTGCAATGCCGAAGACAATACTGCGCGCCGGACTCATCGTCATTGAAGCCTGGTTCAAGGGCTACTGAGGGAGTCCTGGATTAGGGGGTCTCCGGATAGCCGGACTATATCCTTTGGCCGGACTGTTGGACTATGAAGATACAAGATTAAAGGCTTCGTCCCGTGTCCGGATAGGACTCTACTTGGCGTGGAAGGCAAGCTAGGCAATACGGATATGTATATCTCCTCCTTTGTTAACCGACCTTGTGTAACCCTAGCCCTTTCCGGTGTCTATATAAACCGGAGGGTTTTAGTCCATAGGACAACATACAATCATACCATAGGCTAGCTTCTAGGGTTTAGCCTCTCCGATCTAGTGGTAGATCAACTCTTGTAATACTCATATCATCAAGAATAAATCAAGCAGGACGTAGGGTTTTACCTCCATCAAGAGGGCCCGAACCTGGGTAAAACATCGTGTCCCCTGCCTCCTGTTACCATCCACCTTAGACACACAGTTCGGGACCCCCTACCCGAGATCCACCGGTTTTGACACTGACACCGCCATTGCCCCCGTGCCCGAGGCCATCCGGGACGACCTGGCGCACTTGGTAGAGGACAATGTGGACGCTCTAGTCAGAGCCTTCACCTTCGAGGATGCCGCGGTGGTGGTCGTTGCGGATGAAGGCGACGTGGTCGATGATGGTGCGGGCGACGTCGGCAATGGTGACGGTGATGCTGGGGACGAGGATGGTGGCGCCAGCGATGGTGACGAAGATGCCAGCGACGCGTCCGAGGGTGTCCCGGAGGACGCGGCGAGCGATATGTCCGATTGAGCCCGTGCTCCCTCATTGCTGAGCCTGTAAGTGAAAACTTAGTCACGGCCCTGAAAGTTGTGAGAGCATTTTGAGAGGGGATCCCCTCATGTAACAGATTACTGCCTCTATTCCTTAGGCCAAGCTGAAGATGTGTTTTTTATGGGCCCGCGAGTCATGCCGCGAGTTTACTACTAAAATTTACATTGGTCAGGATCGGTTTTCGGCCAGCTCATGAGGTCGTGAGCTCCTGAAGGGCCTGCTGGTCCGCCTGAGAGGGCGTCGCAAGGAGCAAGCGCCAGCCATGGAAGGGCGTGCGCGCAGCGTGCGCGTGCCGCGCCCAGCCCCCGCTCTCGAGGGGCTCACGAGTGATACGTCTCCAACGTATCTATAATTTTTGACTGTTCCATGCTATTATATTATCTGTTTTGGATGTTAATGGGCTTATTTATACACTTCTATATTATTTTTGGGACTAACCTACTAACCCAAGGCCCAGTGCAAATTACTATTTTTTTTTGCCTATTTCAGTGTTTCGTAGAAAAGGAATATCAAACGGAATAAAACCTTCAGGAGAGTTATTTTTGGAACAAATGTGATCCAGGGGACTTGGAGTGGACGTCAAGCAACCAACGAGGAGGCCACGAGGCAGGGGGCGGGCCTACCCCCTGGGTGCGCCCTCCATCCTCGTGGGCCCCTCGTGGATCCACCGACCTACTTCTTCCTCCTATATATGTCCACATACCCCAAAAACATCCAGGAGCACCACAAAACCCTGTTTCCACCGCCGCAACCTTCTGTATCCAAGAGATCCCATCTTGGGACCTTTTTCGGAACTCCACAGGAGGGGGCATTGATCACGAAGGGCTTCTACATCAACACCATAGCCTCTCCGATGATGTGTGAGTATTTTACCTCAGACCTTCGGGTCCATAGTTATTAGCTAGATGGCTTCTTCTCTCTCTTTGGATCTCAATACAATGTTCTCCTTGATCTTCTTGGAGATCTATTTGATGTAACTCTTTTTGCGGTGTGTTTGTCGAGATCCGATGAATTGTGGGTTTATGATCAAGTTTATCTATGAACAATATTTGATTATTCTCTGAAATCTTTTATGTATGATTGGTTATCTTTGCAAGTCTCTTCGAATTATCAGTTTGGTTTGGCCTACTAGATTGATCTTTCTTGCAATCAGAGAAGTGCTTAGCTTTGGGCTCAATTGTGACGCCCCGAGACCGATGCGCCAGGTGTCTTCCAGTTATTCGCCGGCGTTGCCATGTCATTTGCTTGCGTGTTGCATTTCATCTTATCATCATGTGCATTGCATCATCATGTTTTCAAAACTTGCATCCGTCCGGGTTCCCCAGTTCCGTCCGTTGTCCGTTCTGAGTCCAGACACACCTGCATGCGCCCGCGGCATGTCCGAAATATTATTTTATAAGTGGCCGGAAAATGTTCTCGGAATGGGATGAAAGTTGACGTGTGGTCTTGTTATAGTGTAGGTAGACCGCCTGCCAAGTTTCATCGCAATCGGAGTTCGTTTGACGCCCCAACGGATAACTATAGCGGCATTATAGTCGGCCAAAACGTCGGACGTTTTCGGTCTCCGGAAACAGTTGCCTGGCTGCACTCCTCTCCTCTCATCTCAGCCCAACCTCTTTTCACAACCCACTTGCAGCCCACCTAAACCCCCCTCCGTTTCGGACCGTCAGATCACGATCGGAGGCTCTGAAACACTCCTAAAACCCCTCCTAACCCCTCAAACCCTAGCCCCTACCTATAAAAGGAAGCCTCCCTTCCATTTTTGGCAGCAGCCAAACCCCCCTCCTCGAAATCCGCACGCCGCCAGCCTCCTCCCACCTCGAGGGCCGCACTGCTGCCTTCCCCTCCAGATCCGGCGCGCCCGAAGCCCCCTCCGCCACTTGGCGCTTCTCCACTGGCTGGCACCGCCGAACCCACCGGCCTCCACCTCTATGAGACCGCCACGTGCCCAGCTCAGCGCCTCCACCGCTGTGGCCCGCCGAGCCCAGGCGCGGCCCACCCAGGCCCGCGCGGCCGCCCGACCGACGCTGTTCGTTCCTTGTGTAGCCCGCGCCTCCTCCTGCTCGACCCCGAGTTGGATCGGGGGAGCGCCGCCATCACCCCTCCCGTCGGCGACCTCGGGCCCCGCCGCCGTTATGCACCTCGCCGGCGTGCCGCCATTTCCCTAGGCTAGGTCACCGCGCCGCTCTCCTTCCTTCCCCTACCTGCCTCCTCTTTCTCCCACTCATCCTCTTTCTCTCTCTCTCCCGTAGGCACCCGTCGTCCTCCTTGGTCGCCCCGCTCACCGGAGCTCCCCACCGGCGCCGGAAACGGACGGATCGGGTGGATCCCGTCCGGATCCGCACCTCCGGGAACTCCTCCGTGCCTCACCGACGTCAAGCCGCTGTCGCCTTCCATGGCTTCCTGCTCACCCAGGAGCACGAGGAGGACGATGACGTTCCTCCTATCGCCCTAGGTGGGCCACGCACAGGCCAGTGCGCCTAAGCAGGCCTGCCTCCTCTTCTCCGTACGGGCCGAGGCCCATGGGTGAGCTGCCTTCCCCGCGTCTATTTCGGTTGGGCCAGCCAGATCCGGTCCGTTATGTTTTTTTCCTGTCCAGTGATTTTAGTAATTATCCAGTTTCTGCCTGTTTTGCAGAAAAGACCCTCATGTTCATGCATTTAATATCTCACAAACCATGCATCGGATTAAAATAAGTTATATATGAAACTTGCAAGGAATTTTGTGTAGATTAATAATTTCCAACTTTCATGCATGTTTGAAATGGTTAAAATGTTGTTTGGTTAAATTTGCTCCTATGCCATGTTAAAATGGTTTAATTCATAACTAAATAACCGTAGACTCGGATTTTAATAAACTTTATATGTAAATGGGGTAGAAAAATGCCTAGTTTAACATGTGCACTCATCTAGCATGTTTAACAACTCTAAAATTATGTTTAGGGCAGAACAGTACCAAACCTAATATATGCATATGAGGAGTTTCCGGACTTGTTGTTTTGTTGTTCCGGCCTCATTTAAACTTGCCTAGATTAGATAGTTTCATCATGCTTCACCTCTTGCCATGCTAACAACATTTAATATTGTTGGGTACATAAACGAGAGAGAACTAAATAAGTCATGTGGTGTTTTCTTCAATATGCAACTCCGTTGCATAATGAGCTCCACTTAATTTGTAGGATTGTTTGTGCACTTTCCATGCCATGCTTCATTAAACTGGACATGCATCATACTTGTTTGTGCATCATGCCATGTTGTGCTTGGTTGTTTACTATGCTGTTTACTCCTTTCCGGTGTTGCTTCTTTGGGTTGTTCGGATAAACGTCGCGTTTGTGAGGATCCGTTCGTCTACGTCTGTTTGTCTTCTTCATGGACTCGTTCTTCTTCCTTGCGGGATTTCAGGCAAGATGATCATACCCTCGAAATCACTTCTATCTTTGCTTGCTAGTTGCTCACTCTTTTGCTATGCCTATGCTACGATGCCTACCACTTGCTTATCATGCCTCCCATATTGTTGAACCAAGCCTCTAACCCACCTTGTCCTAGCAAACCGTTGATTGGCTATGTTACCGCTTTGCTCAGCCCCTCTTATAGCGTTGCTAGTTGCAGGTGAAGATTGGAGGCCGTTCCTTGTTGGAACATTATTTACTTGTTGGGATATCATTATATTGCCATGTTATCTTAATGCATCTATATACTTGGTAAAGGGTGGAAGGCTCGGCCTTATACCTGGTGTTTTGTTCCACTCTTGGCGCCCTAGTTTCCATCATATCGGTGTTATATTCCCGGATTTTGCGTTCCTTACGCGGTTGGGTTATAATGGGAACCCCTTGGCAGTTCGCCTTGAGTAAAACTCCTGCAGCAATGCCAACATTGGTTTTACCATTTGCCACGTAGCCTTTTCTTTTCCCTTGGGAGTCGCGCTCCTGAGGGTCATCTTTATTTTAACCCCCCGGGGTCAGTGCTCCTCTGAGTGTTGGTCCACCTGTCAGCTACCGGTGGCCACCAGGGGCAACTCTGGGCTGGCTTACCCGTACCTAAGACAATCTGAGTGAGCCCTGAGAAAGAGATATGTGCAGCTCCTATCGGGATTTGTCGGCACATTCGGGCGGTGTTGCTGGACTTGTTTTACCATTGTCGAAATCTCTTGTAACCCGGATTCCGAGTCTGATCGGGTCTTCCTGCTAGAAGGAATACCCTTCGTTGACCGTGAGAGCTTGTGATGGGCTAAGTTGGGACTCCCCTGCAGGGATTTGAACTTTCGAAAGCCGTGCCCGCGGTTATGGGTAGATGGAAATTTGTTAACGTCCGGTTGTAGAAAACCTGAAGTTGACCTTAATTAAAATGCATCACCCGCGTGTGTAACCGTGAGGGGCTCTTTCCGGCGGGGTCCGGGAAGTGAACACGGTGTTGGATTTATGTTTGACGTAGGTTGTTCTAGGATCACTTCTTGATCATAGTTTTCTCAATCGTGCTTTGCCTTCTCTTCTCGCTCTCATTTGCGTATGTTAGCCACCTTATATGCTAGTCGCTTGCTGCAGCTCCACCTCATACCTTTTGCCTTACCCATAAGCTTAAATAGTCTTAATCACGAGGGTGCGAGATTGCTGAGTCCCTGTGGCTCACAGGTACTTCCAAAACCTGCTTGCAGGTGCCGATGAGTCCGTGCAGATGACACAACCAAGCTCAAGGAGGAGCTCGATGAAGATCTTGTCCTTTGTGTTGTTTCGTTCTAGTTGATCAGTAGTGGAGCCCAGTTGGGGTCGATCGGGGACCTTGTCGCTTTTGGGGTTCTTCTTTTATTTTGGTTCTGTAGTCGGACCTTGATTGTATTTGGATGATGTAATGCTTTATTCATGTATTGTGTGAAGTGGCGATTGTAAGCCAACTATGTATCTTTCCTTATGTATTACATGGGTTGTGTGAAGATTACCTCACTTGCGACATTGCTTTCAATGCGGTTATGCCTCTAAGTCGTGCTTCGACACGTGGGAGATATAGCCGCATCGAGGGCGTTACATCAATCTTGCGGTGTCCTTTCCCAGTTGACAGCTAGGGCAGCAGGCACATATTGTATTGTTGCCATCGAGGATAAAAAGATGGGGTTTATATCATATTGCTTGAGTTTAATCCTCTACATCATGTCATCTTTGCCTAATGCATTACTCTGTTCTTATGAACTTAATACTCTAGATGCATGCTGATAGCGGTTCGATGTGTGGAGTAATAGTAGTAGATGCAGAATCGTTTCAGTCTACTTGTCGCGGACGTGATGCCTATATGCATGATCATGCCTAGATATTCTCGTAATTATTCACTTTTCTATCAATTGCTCGACAGTAATTTGTTCACCCACCGTAATACTTATGCTATCTTGAGAGAAGCCACTAGTGAAACCTATGGCCCCGGGTCTATCTTTTATCATATAAGTTTCCAATCTATTTTATATTGCAATCTTTACTTTCAATCTATAGCATAAAAATACCAAAAATATTTATCTTACTATTATTATCTCTATCAGATCTCACTCTCGTAAGTGACTGTGAAGGGATTGACAACCCCTTTATCGCATTGGTTGCGAGGTTCTTATTTGTTTGTGTAGGTACGAGGGACTTGTGCATAGTCTCCTACTGGATTGATACCTTGATTCTCAAAAACTGAGGGAAATACTTACGTTACTTTGCTGCATCACCCTTTTCTCTTCAAGGGAAAACCAACGCGGTGCTCAAGAGGTAGCAAGAAGGATTTCTGGCGCCGTCGCCGGGGAGGTTGCACCAAGTTCAGTCAAGATTTGATGTCCCATGAACAAGCCTTTTCTGGCGCCGTTGCCGGGGAGATCTACCACAAGTCAAGACATACCAAGTACCCATCACAAACTCTTGTCCCTCGCATTACATTATTTGCCATTTGCCTCTCATTTTCCTCCCCCCACTTCACCTTTGCCTTTGCCTTTTCTTCTCCCTCTTCCCATATGTCTTTTTGTTTGTGTTTCCACGTGCCTTCTATTTGCTTGCATCTTTGCTCGCTAAAAATCTATTGATATGGATCCACTTAATGTGTTCTACTTGGATCATCTTCAGTCCTTATGCGCTCGTGCTGAAACCCCAACTAGCCTAGTTGATGGGAAATCTTTAGATGGGCATGCTCATTTTGTGCGTCACCGTTTATCTGAAAAAGGGAAACTCTTATGGGATCAAATAAACAGATTGTTGTGTTATGCTTGGAATCTTTGTGAAATTTATGATTTTACTTGTTTCTCTAAGAACCCTAAAAAACACCTTCCCTACCTATGTGAGTTTAATGAAAATGAAATCTTATCTTCTTATGCAAAGGGTGTTTATAGTTACTACGATATCGAACAAATTGAAGAATTTGTTGCTTTTATGGGTGCTTATGAAGTTGCTTCTTTGATTGAAAAGTATGATATTACTCTCTACGAATCTGAAAATCTTGACATACTTAAATATTGCTATGAAAACTATGCTCACAATGCCTATGTTAAGGAATTTATTGAGAGAATGACCGTTGGTTTGGATGAAAATAATGATATGCACAAATCTATAGATAATTATGATTCCAATGATTTGATTGAAATATCCCTTGATGAACATGATGCTTGCTATTCTTATAGCCATGATGCCAATATTTATGGAGATGAATTTGCTATAGTTCCTTATGTTAAACACGAGCTTATTGCTATTGCACCCATACTTGATAGTTCCTTGAATCAAAAGCAAGATTGCAATGATTTTACTATAAATTCTGTTGATGTCAATTGTGCTAATAATATGCAAAACCCTAAGCTTGGGGATGCTAGTTTTGCTATGTCTACTACTTTTTGCAATGATCATGATTGGGGTGATTCTTCTTTTGATCTTGAAAATTTATTTCAGCCCCATGATTAATATTAGATCGATAATAGTGCTTGCAATATTTTTGAAAGTGGGTTTGGAAGAGTGTCAACTTTAGATCCCACATATTTGGAGAATGTTCAATCTTATGAATTTTTTGATAAAAGTGGGTTTGGAGAGGTCATGACTTTAGTTAATGTTAATCCCACTATTTTGGAAGAGTGTCAACTTTGCATGCATGTGGATCATGTTGAAAATATTTTATGTGATAGCTATTTTGTTGAATTTGCTTATTATCCCACATGTAATTATTATGAGAGAGGAAAATATGATTGTAGAAATTTTCATGTTACTAAATTACCTCTCATTATGTTGAGATTGCTATTGTTTCTTTCTGCTTCCTTGCATATGCTAGTTTTTGCTTGCTATGATAATTTGTTTGCCTATAAGATGCCTATGCATAGGAAGTATGTTAGACTTAGATGTGTTTGTCACGTGTTTTATGATGCTCTCTTTTGTGCTTCAATTCTTGTCTTTCATGTGAGCATTATTGAAATTATCAATGCCTAGCTAGGGGCGTTAAATGATAGCGCTTGTTGGGAGGCAACCCAATTTTATTTTTGTTCCTTGCTTTTTGGTTCTGTTTAGTAATAAATAATTCATCTAGCCTCTGTTTAGATGTGGTTTTATGCTTTTAATTAGTGTTTGTGCAAAGTAGAACCTTTCGGAAGACTTGGGGAAAGTCTTTGCGATCTTGCTGTAAAAAACAGAAACTTTAGCGCTCACGATATTTGCTGACATCTTTTACTGGAGAGTGAAATTAAGTTGATTCTTTTTGAAGATGATTAATAGATCAATTCCTCACGTCCATAAATTTATTTTAGAATTTTTGGGGTTACAGAAGTATTCGAAACCTACATATTACTACAGACTGTTCTGTTTTTGACAGATTCTGTTTTTCGTGTGTTGTTTGCTTATTTTGATGCATCTATGGCTAGTATCGGAGGTTATGAACCATAGAGAAGTTGGAATACAGTAGGTTTAACACCAATACAAATAAAGAATGAGTTCATTACAGTACCTTAAGTGGTGGTTTGTTTTCTTATACTAACGGAGCTCATGAGATTTTCTGTTTAAGTTTTGTGTTGTGAAGTTTTCAAGTTTTGGGTAAAGGTTTGATGGATTTTGGAATAAAGAGTGGCAAGAGCCTAAGATTGGAGATTCCCAAGGCACCCCAAGGTAAAATTCAAGGACAACCAAAAGCCTAAGCTTGGGGATGCCCCGGAGGGAATCCCCTCTTTCGTCTTCTTCTATCGGTAACTTTACTTGAGGCTATATTTTTATTCACCACATGATATGTGTTTTGCTTGGAGCGTCTTGTATGATTTGAGTCTTGGATTTTTAGTTTACCACAGTCATCCTTGCTGTACACACCTTTTGGGAGAGACAAACATGAATGGTAATTTATTAGAATACTCTATGTGCTTCACTTATATCTTTTGAGCTAGATAATTTTGCTCTAGTACTTCACTTAGATCTTTTAGAGCACGGTGGTGGTTTTATTTTATAGAAATTATTGATCTCTCATGCTTCACTTATATTATTTTGAGAGTCCTTTAGAACAGCATGGTAATTTTCCTTGGTTATAAAATTAGTCCTAATATGATAGGCATCCAAGATGGGTATAATAAAAACTATCATAAAAAGTGCATTGAATACTATGAGAAGTTTGATACTTGATGATTGTTTTGAGATATGAAGATGGTGATATTAGAGTCATGCTAGTTGAGTAGTTGTGAATTTGAGAAATACTTGTGTTGAAGTTTGTGATTCCAGTAGCATGCACGTATGGTGAGCCGTTATGTGATGAAGTCGGAGCATAATTTATTTATCGATTGTCTTCCTTATGAGTGGCGGTCGGGGACGAGCGATGGTATTTTCCTACCAATCTATCCCCCTAGGAACATGCGCGTAGTACTTCATCTTGATAACTAATAAATTTTTGCAATAAGTATGTGAGTTCTTTATGACTAATGTTGAGTCCATGGATTATACGCACTCTCACCCTTCCACCATTGCTAGCCTCTCTAGTACCGTGCAACTTTCGCCGGTGCCATAAACCCACCATATACCTTCCTCAAAACAGCCACCATACCAATCTATTATGGCATTTCCATAGCCATTCCGAGATATATTGCCATGCAACTTCCCACCGTTCCCTTATTATGACACGCTTCATCGTTGTCATATTGCTTTGCATGATCATGTAATTGACATCGTATTTGTGGCAAAGCCTCCGTTCATAATTCTTTCATATATGTCACTCTTTATTCATTGCATATCCCAGTACACCGCCGGAGGCATTCACATGGAGTCATATTTTGTTCTAAGTATTGAGTTGTAATCTTTGAGTTGTAAGTAAATAAAAGTGTGATGATCATCATTATTAGAGCATTGTCGCAAGTGAGGAAAGATGATGGAGACTATGATTCCCCCACAAGTCGGGATGAGACCCTGGACAAAAAAATAGGCCAAAAAAGAAGAGAAAAGGCCCAAATAAAAAAAAGGAAAAAATGAAAAAAGAGAGAAAAAGAGAGAAGGGACAATGTTACTATCCTTTTACCACACTTGTGCTTCAAAGTAGCAGCATGATTTTCATGATAGAGTCTCCTATGTTGTCACTTTCATATACTAGTGGGAATTTTACGTTATAGAACTTGGATTGTATATTCCAATGATGGGCTTCCTCAAAATGCCCTAGGTCTTCGTGAGCAAGCGCGTTGGATGCACACCCACTTAGTTTCTTTTTGAGCTTTCATACACTTATAGCTCTAGTGCATCCGTTGCATGGCAATCCCTACTCACTCACATTGATATCTATTGATGGGCATCTCCATAGCCCGTTGATACGCCTAGTTGATGTGAGACTATCTTCTCCTTTTTTCTTCTCCACAACCACCATTCTATTCCACCTATAGTGCTATGTCCATGGCTCACGCTCATTTATTGCATGAAGATTGAAAAAGTTTGAGAACACCAAAAGTATGAAACAATTGCTTGGCTTGTCATCGGGGTTGTGCATGATTAGATGCTTTGTGTGATGAAGATAGAGCATAGCCAGACTATATGATTTTGTAGGGATAACTTTCTTTGGCCATGTTATTTTGAGAAGACATAATTGCTTTGTTAGTGTGCTTGAAGTATTATTATTTTTATGTCAATATTAAACTTTTGTCTTGATTCTTTCAGATCTGGACATTCATGCCACAATAAAGAAAATTACATTGAGAAATATGCTAGGTAGCATTTCACATCAAAAATTCTATTTTTATCATTTACCTACTTGAGGACGAGCAGGAATTAAGCTTGGGGATGCTTGGTACGTCTCCAACGTGTCTATAATTTTTGATTGTTCCATGCTATTATGTTATCTTTTTTGGATGTTAATGGGCTTATTTACACACTTTTATATTATTTTTGGGACTAACCTACTAACCCAAGGCCCAGTGCAAATTGCTGTTTTTTTGCCTATTTTAGTGTTTCATAGAAAAGGAATATCAAACGGAATACAAACGGAATAAAACCTTCGGGAGAGTTATTTTTGGAACAAACATGATCTAGGGGACTTGGAGTGGACGTCAAGCAACCAACGAGGAGCCCACAAGGCAGGGGGCGTGCCTACCCCCTGGGTACGCCCTCCACCCTCGTGGGCCCCTCGTGGCTCCACCGACCTACTTCTTCCTCCTATATATGTCCACATACCCCGAAAACATCCAGGAGCACCACGAAACCCTATTTCCACCGCCGCAACCTTCTGTACCCTAGAGATCCCATCTTGGGGCCTTTTCCAGAGCTCCTCCAGAGGGGGCATCGATCACGGAGGGCTTCTACATCAACACCATAGCCTCTCCGATGATGCGTGAGTAGTTTTCCTCAGACCTTCGGGTCCCTTGTTATTAGCTAGATGGCTTCTTCTCTCTCTTTGGATCTCAATACAATGTTCTCCTGGATCTTCTTGGAGTTCTATTTGATGTAACTCTTTTTGTGGTGGGTTTGTCGAGATCCGATGAATTGTGGGTTTATGATCAAGTTTATCTATGAACAATATTTGATTCTTCTCTGAAATCTTTTATGTATGATTGGTTATCTTTGCAAGTCTCTTTGAATTATCAGTTTGGTTTGGCCTACTAGATTGATCTTTCTTGAAATGGTAGAAGTGCTTAGCTTTGGGTTCAATCTTGCGGTGTCCTTTCCCAGTGACAGCACGGGCAGCAAGGCAAGTATTGTATTGTTTCCATCGAGGATAAAAAGATGGGGTTTATATCATATTGCTTGAGTTTATCCCTCTACATCATGTCATCTTGCCTAATGCATTACTCTGTTCTTAGGAACCTAATACTCTAGATGCATGTTGGATAGCGGTCGATGTGTGGAGTAATAGTAGTAGATGCAGAATCATTTCAGTCTACTTGTCGCGGATGTGATGCCTATACACATGATCATGCCTAGATATTCTCATAATTATTCACTTTTCTATCTATTTCTCGACAGTAATTTGTTCACCCACCGTAATACTTATGCTATCTTGAGAGAAGCCAGTAGTGAAACCTATGGCCCCCGGGTCTATCTTTTATCATATATGTTTCCAATCTATTTTATTTTGCAATCTTTACTTTCAATCTATATCATAAATATACCAAAAATATTTATCTTACTATTATTATCTCTATCAGATCTCACTCTCGTAAGTGACCGTGAAGGGATTGACAACCCCTTTATCGCGTTGGTTGCGAGGTTCTTATTTTTTTGTGTAGGTACGTGAGACTTGCGCATAGTCTCCTACTGGATTGATACCTTGGTTTTCAAAAACTGAGGGAAATACTTACGCTACTTTCTTGCATCACCCTTTCCTCTTCAAGGGAAAACCAACGCAATGCTCAGGAGGTAGCAGCGAGGGGGGAGGCAGCAGGTGCGAACTCCGAGTCGGGCAAGGAACCACATGGCAAGAAATCGAACGAACAAGAAAGTCACCCCGCGCATAGAAATGAAAATTCAACTTCAACTTAAATCCAAAGCTAGAAACTGGGCTACAGAAAAGAGGTTAAGAGCAAATGGCTGCGTCCGGCACCTAGTCTAGTCTTCTTGTCTTCTCACCAGCACGGAGCTAAGTGCTGCCACTAGGCATGGGAGGGAGCCCCCGAGGCCCGAGGGCGGCACTCCTGAAACTCCGGGGCGTGTACAGCCCCACTCATTATTACGTGAGAGTCTCATGAGCGAAGATCTTCACATGCGTGAGCCTTACTTCATATCGCCAGACGAGGGCCCCGCCTTGCGCCGCCCTTGACCACCGTTGGTTCAACCGAAAACCAAGACGAAACCAAGGGGCAAAGGGGACGCTAGCGGCGCCTTTGGCGACCACGGGTCCTCTGCCGGGGGAAGGCTCATCAGCACCTCCCCGACAGAGGGTCTACCTCTGGGGGGCGCCTTGCTCCGTGCGATGCGGGGAGGGACCTGGCTCCCGGCCTCTCCCCTGCAGCCCCTAGTGCGCTCCTCCTGGCGGGAGGGAGGCCGTTGAGCTGGGGCCGCCGTCCACCGTTGTGACCTGATCCTCCTACGACCCATGGTTAGCATAAGCTTGCTCCTGAGAGATTAGTGGTACCCTATAGCTATCGTCGCCGCATGGTTGGTGAGGCTCACGGCGCGCTCGGGGGGCTCCTGGAAGGCCCCAGCTTCCAGTGTCTGATCCTCCCAGCCCGGCTCAAGGAACGAGCCAAGGTCGTCTTCCAGCGCATACTCCTGGTCTATCATGCGGGGCACATAGGCCTCCGAGGCCGCCGCACCGAAGACCTCGCCAAATTTCCCCACGCTCCATGTTGTGCCGCCCTAAGGATGGTAGGGCGGCATTCCGCCGAGGCCGCGGGTGGTAACGCTCGTGCCCGCGCCCATCAGAGGTGGCGCGAGCACGAGTGGGAGCCCAACGCTTCTGGTTGCGCCGGTGTTGATGAAGCCTCCTGGCGCACCTGGGGGTGCGCGGGCGCGGCGAGGCCCACCATGCGATCCGGTCATGGCCTGAGGCGTGAGCAAGGAGTAGAAGGGCGGTGCTCCCGAGGCCACGACGTCCAGTAGCTCGGCGACACACTCCAGCAATGCGTCCCGGCCGCTCTCCATCAGCCGGCATCACAACAGCTCCCGAGCCACCGTGAGTGCGGCCCTCATGTTTGCTTGTTCCCATCAGGTGTGCGGCACCGTGGCCGCAGCATGGCTTGACGCCCTTGCGGCCGCTCGCACTTGTCGTGGAGTGAGGGTGGACGATGTTTGACTGCGCCGCCCGTGCCCTGTGGCGCTTGGCGGTGCGCGCGCCACCTGGGCCGCTGGGTTGAGGTCTTCTTGGGCAGACGGCGCTGCCCGGGCCGGCCAAGCTGCCCAATGGTCAGCCTTGGTCCTCGGGTCGGTGGACATCAGACCCACGGGACATAAGCGGATCAACCGGGGGAAGAGAAGCTCTGGCGCACCCCTACCTGGTGCGCCAAATGTCGGATTTCGAGTTCCGGAAAAACCCTTGAGGTTCGAACACTGGGGTGCGCACAAATATCTCTCCCCCTCTCTAGCTCGCACACTCTAGGATCCCACAGCTTAGCTCGACGAACCCAAAGAACATGATACACAAGATTTATACTGGTTCGGGCCACCGTTGTGGTGTAATACCCTACTCTAGTGTGGTGTGGTTCCGAGGATGAACAGTTACAAGGGAAGAACAGCCTCGCGAGGAGAGGTGTTCTTGTGCTTGGTGAACTTGAGTGGTTGGGATGCTATGGATTCGATCTAGGTCCCCATCAGCCTCCCTTCTATGGTGGTGGCTAGTCCTATTTATAGGGGCCCTAGTCCTCTTCCCAAATATTGAGCGGGAAAGGATCCCACAACAGCCAAATTCGATGGGAGACAACTAGTACAAGCTATCCTGACAAACGTAGTCTTCGCCTGCCAAAGGCTCTGGTGGTGACGCCTTCTTGGGCTCCACGGTGACCTCCGTCCTGCTGGTCTTGGTCTTGTTGCACCGATATGGAAACCTTTGCCTGATGGCTCAGGACTCCTCGTCTGTGCTTGCCCCTTTAGCACCAAAGAGGAAATGAGGACACTGCGCACTGGCGCCCGCCTGGCTCCAGGCGTCATGGCTTGCGTCACAGAAACCTCGTGAATTGCCCCTCGGCTTGATCTCTCTGCCCCTCACAAGCCAGCCTGTTGAGGCCGCCCTTGAGGAGGTCTTGCGTCGTCCGCCTCGCGAGGCTTGGCCCGTCGCGAGGGTCTTGAATGTTTGCTGGTGAAGATGGGCCGTACAGGGCCGCTGGAGGAGCCACGCTGCGAGCCGCAGGCCGCTGGAGGAGCCACGCTGCGAGTCGCAGGGCCGCTGGAGGAACCAAATGCTTCAGCAAGTTCAAGAACCTATAACTAGACTCAATGATCTATGTGCTTCTTACTGCAAGTGTAGTTTTCTTTTTTTGAATAAAAGACCTATACCAGTGCTTCACCAAGTTCTTACTTTATTTTTTGCTACTGAAAATAACATCAGACCAGGTTCAGAAACTACTTTTGTACATCAAGTTTAGAAACATCTTTTAATACATCAAGTCTATAAACTACACTAGTGCGTCAAGATTAGTGCATCAGGTTCAAAGTATATTATAGTACATCTACTTGAGAAACATGTACTCGTGCATCCACTTCACAAACTATAGTAGTTTATCTAGTTGGGAAAAAAGTTTAATGAAATTTCGAGGGAGTAGTACTAATAGAACAGATGAATGAAGAGTAGTATGGTCCACCATTTTGTGGCTGCTGCGATGCGGTACACCAAGCAGAGTTCCTCCATGCATAACTGCTGCTCTCTGCGGAGGTTCATCTTTTTTGGTAAACTCCACATCAACTCCGATGAAGCTAGGATACAAGCCGCCGCCCTTCATCCTGAGCCTACTGATCATCTCATTAGCCTTGTCTGGTTCACTAGTGCACACGACCTCCAGCGTCTCCTTGCCATGCACCTCAACCCCTGTGAGGGTTCGAGTGTACTCGCGCTTCTCGCCGGGGACGTGAACGTCGTCGAGGTTGCTGCTCTTGTCGGACGTCTCGCCACAATGACGCTTGTCAGACGGTTCCTGCACCATTGCCCTCCTCTAGTGACTGTGATCTTGGAAGAGAGATGTTTGTGGGTTGTTTGTAGTTGAGGTGGAAGCGTCAATGGTGGTTTTTGGAGACGTGGCAAGGATGGAGTCGATTTGGGGCTTTTTGAGGGCGTGGTTTGGGATGTGGGGGAGGTGGTTCATCCCGGTCATGGGGGTAGTGGTCATGGGGTCGCCATTGCTGTCCGTCGTGGGAACCACCCAGTGGGTGGCGCGGGCGGTGGCCTGGAAGAACCAACCGTCCAAGCCAATTTCTTTGCCAGGGTACTCACTAGTCGCACTGACGAGTCTTGTTAAGCTGTACTTATCAACTGCTTATCCCACTTGCATGTCTCAAGGTCGGTGATGATGGCGCTTTGTACTCCTCTACTGTTGGGTACTTGGGCTGGTGATTGACATGTAGTTGAACTTACCAAATACAAGTTCAGACTATGTGTGTCATGCTAATCTTTTAAAACTTTTTTCTTTTTGAAATGATTGTTTATATCAACATAATCTTTGAAAGTATTTATTACAGAGAAATTAGTTTTTCATCAGTACAAATGTATTATTTTTGCACTTTCAATTTTTTCTGTTTGCTTGAGGTAATTGTTTTTATGTACTGATGGGCTTTCTGAACTAGGAGTGGCAGAACTAGTCATAGCTTGTTTGAAATGATGTTTTTTGAGGTGTTGATGGGTTTGTTTGGTTACTCTACCTTGAACTGATGAGTCAGAATTATTAGTACTGATGTACTATCAGAGTTTAAATTTTCTTTAACAATTTTTTGCTGAGTTACTGGTCGGCACTAGTGTTGACATTACATAAATCCAGATCAATTTTTTCAAATATATTTGTGACTGCATTCAAAAGGTTTATCAAATGGTTTACATAATAATGTCACTGGTCCAGCATGCACAAATCACAAATTATATCTTAACTATAGTACTGATCAAGAAATCGATGATAAAGCTAAATAAGTTTTGGTAACGATGGTGTTTCTGATATGATTCCTCAATGTGTACCGAGGCAACCGAGAGTGCAAGCTTATTTTTGAATTGATGCAACAACATAACCACTATGGATTCTTCAGTCTTGAGCTCCTTCTAACTGGCCCCGAATGTTGTCCCTTGTCGGCGTCCTTTCCTGCTTGAGCCTTGGCAGCTTCATTGTCAGTTTCAGTTTCCTTGTCCCGAATACTGTCATCTTCATTGTCTTCGTCTGATTGGTCATCATTATCGTCAAACTCTTCTTCTTCATCCTCTTCTTTTGATTTTTTGGAACTCTGGACCTTGCCCTGTTTCTGTTTAGTGCCATTAACCTCCCTGCCCACTTTGCATGTGCGGGCATTATGTCCGTCACCCCCCCCCACACTTGCTACAAGTGTAGCTATTACGTGTGTCGTCTCCATTGGTAGAAACCTGGGCGGCTCCAATCTGCTTGTACAGCTTTTGCTAGTTGACAATGGCATCTGTGTGGTGTGGGCATGTGCGGCAATTATGATTGGTCACCACGTTACAGAATCCACATGCCCTTATCCCGAGAGGTTTGCCGTTTGGGCCGAATTCCACGCGTCTGATGGGGTGTGGCAGCTTTTTGGCTGCTGCTTTCGCTGCTCGCGTCTTACTCTTCCTCCCCTTTGTGCATGAGTATATGGGTGGTTTAATTACCCTTTGTTGCTGCTGCTGGTAGGATCTCCTGTTGTCATGTCATTCGCCTACAGCACTGTCAAGCTCATGATCTTGCACATGAGCATGTTGCTGCTCTTGAGTGTGCACATGGGCAAGCTCTGGTTGTTGTTGCTCCTCCTCCTCGTTCTCGTATGGGTCAATAGCTCCTAGATGGCTCATGTCGGATAAGAATGTAGTGATATCCTACTCAATTTTTTCTTCTTCATTGTCCGCGACATCTCCGTTTTCAGCATAATGCATGGCGTCGAGTTCTTGTTCAAGTCTTTCCATGACGACCCATGACCTTGCCATTTGGTCTTGACTTCTCAAGCTTTTTCTGTGCACCCTCATGTTCAGCTGCAGCAGTGCGCTTTCAATGCAGTATTGGGAGGCCTTGTTTGATGCTACTATCCTCAAGTCATTTCTATTGAAGGTTGGCTGGATGTTCTGGTGTTTGGTGTATCTCCGGAGGATGTATTTCTCCGAAACGCTGTCAGCCTCAATTGTTTGCATCATGCACATGACATGCAGGCAGAAAATACATGTTTTTTGGAAGAGGTGCATGTTTTCTGTCATTTCATTCGAACAAAAACTTTACAAAAATAAGTACAACAGTCTATAACATCTTTTTAGTCATCACCTGTGTGGTCCCACAGCTTGCACTTGAAGTCATATATTTCTCCCACGGGGTCTGCAACCACCTAGAACGCGTGCTGAGACCACGCAAACGATTTTTGTGGTTTGTTATAGTGCACAAGGTACTTTGTCGACTCTTCCGTCCCTATCACCATGAAGAGGGTGCTCAGTTTTAGCCTTTTTGTGATCTCGCTGTACACATCTCGTGAGTAAAGCTTTGCCATCTAAGTGTTGAAACCATAGAAGGTCAGTGTGTTTTGTTCTTTCTGCGCAAGCAAGAGTGATGAACAAATTATTAGTTTTCTCGCAGCAAAAACTTGTCTAACTAAGAAAGATTTACTTTAGTAAGCACGCTTGATGAGGACATCAATACCATTGTTACACCCACAACCCCTGCTGCTATACATACTGGACCAATTACTAGAGCTTGCGCACGCCAATTGAATTATCAGGTACTTTTGTTTCTTGGTAATGATTCTAATGTTCATGAGAATATGATGCTGCCTAAATTGGATACATTTGTTTTGCTTACAAATGAAGGGCCTAGCATGGATAAGAGGGATGAACACTAGAGCAAGACCAAGCATGGAGATGATGGCATGCGCAAGGGGATCAAGAACGGAGTTACAAGTGATGATTTCAGGACTTTGAAGCCCCCATAAGGAGTGCATGAAGCCTTGGATGAAATATACAAGATGCCACTTCATAAATTTCGTCCAGAGGCTATTCTAGGTGCTGCGTCACCTTATTATTGGGCCAGGCCCATGTATTTTTGAAATACTTAAGTATAGGCTGTTTTTGAGTTCGTATGTGTGGGGAAACAAGAGTTAGGGTTGGTTTCGGACCCCTCCTCCAAGGGCCACAAAATTTCCCCCTCTTCCTCCATATATACAGCCCTTAGGGCGTCGTTTAGACTTTGGGTTTTATTTAGATTGAAAGTTCGCCATAGCTGCAACTTCGCGTACTTCATTTGTGTCCAACGACCAGACTAAGACGTCACAGAACCCCACCTTCATTAATAAGCTTTCCTCTTTATTCGCAATATCCAGATTGCAATCTCAGTTTCTTGCTTGTTCTTCGTTTGCTCGCAGGAAACAGACCATCGTGGTCAGGTTGATCGTGCTCCGGCGTGGTCAATAACCCTCGGAAGTTGGTTTAGCGATTGCTAAGGCGCGACGTCTTTGCACGATCGTAGTCGGATCGTCAAAGTCGACTCCCACAGAAAACGAAATCTATCTCATTGAAACATCGGGACACCTTCGCCTCTATCAAGTGGTATCAGATTTTCAGGTTGCTCGGTGAGATTTTACAGTTTTTCGTAGTTTAGATCGAGTCTGTTCTTCATAACTACAGTCCACGAAAAAGCCAGAAAAAAATTAGGGTTAGTTCATCCTATCCGAACCAATTTGAGCCTTTGCATAATCTTTTTAGGGTTTTGCATTGTTGAGTTTGCGGTTGCATCGTCGTGTCTAGTTGCTAGTCTTAGTGTCTAGTCCTTTAGAGTTTCGAGTTCTTTTCACAAGTAGTCACGCCGCCGCCACATCATCATCATCACCGCTGCCATATACCACCATCATCATCACCGCTGCCATATACCACCATCGTCATCACCGCTGCCATATACCACCATCGTCATCGCCGCTGCCATATACCACCTATCCACCGCCATCACGATAATCTGAGTCCACCTCCATCACAGATTCACCATGAGTCCGTGTTCTACCACCCTACATATATTTGCCACCAGTCCGAGTTCCACCAGATTCACCTCCGCCATCAGTCCTAGTCCGAGTCCAGTATTTGTTGCCTTGTGTTCGAGTTCCAGATCACGCGATACTTCGAGTCATGATAGAGTAGGACTCCCCAACTTCCGTGCTACCCATAGTAGAAAAATAGTTCCAAACTAAAAAAATATTTGTAGACCATTTGTAAAATTCTGGTTAGGCAGTTTTTAGACCATTTGTAGACTTTTTCAAAAAAAATTTGTTGCGGAGCAAAAAAAAGAGAGGAAAAAAGTGCAAAAAAAGAATAAAAAAATCAGAGTGTGCTCCTCCTTTGTTTCCATACAGCGTCGTGATTTTGTTAGTGTTCTAGGCTCGCGTCTCTAGCACGGTCTAGCCTAGGACCAGCACAGTACCGTCGTTGAGCGTTTATTCAACTTTGCATCTCTGAATTGATTATTGTTGACCCTTTTTGCTACCATATTATAAGCCTTCCCAGCTCCACATACATCTACGTCATGCGTTTGACTCTCCCTGGTAATTTCTCTATCCAAGCTTTGAGAGCTTTGACTACGACGGTTGCCGATCACCGCCTGCTGCTGGGTAAGAACTGGTAAGAATTTGAGATTTTCTTGACGGATTTGTGACACCCACCACCACCTCTTGTTAGTAGTCTATAGGATCATATTCTTGTGTGTTTCTATTGCTGCTAACCATGGCGAGATCACAAGCCGACGAGACTGACTGGCAGAACATGATGAATAAGGAGTTGCATGATAAATTTCAGCAAATGATGAGTGGACAGGTGCAAGATGTGCTAAACAGATTTGAAGAGGCCATGAGAAGATAGATGGCATGGAGAAGACGTTTGAAACAAAGCTCGATAATAGGTTTAATGAATTGCTCGCGCGTCTTCCACTACCACAACTGGCTGCACCTAATGCACCTCTACCACCACAACAACAACGACTACCTCCACGTCACGAAACAGCCCTCCGCCGGGCGAGCCGTCTCCCTCTTGCACCTAGCCAAACTGTTGGTGCTGCTATTGGTACTTCTGTGGCTCCTGCTGCTGATGCAGAGGAGGATGATTTTGCGGGAGATTACGAGGATGAGGTTGATCAAAATCAGAACTACGTGCAACCACCAGCACCACAACCACCAGGTCGTCCACATGCAAATAATGGCAATGGTAGGGCTCCCCCTCAGGTACGAGATCATGACCATCTCCCTAAACTGAAATTGAATATCCCACCATTTGAGGGTAGATATGTTCCTGATATATATCTTACTTGGGAGTTAGAAACTGAACAACGATTTACATGTTTACAATATCCCGAGGAGAGACGTGTTCCTGCTGCTGTTTGTGCTTTCACTAGTTTTGCATGTGTTTGGTGGTCTGAGCATTGTAGATTATATCCTATTCCAGCTACTTGGGCTGCTTTGAAAACTGCTATGCATACTCGTTGGGTTCCACCATATTATCAACGTGAATTACTTCAAAAATTGCAGCATTTAAGACAAGGAAAAATTCTATAGAAGAATATTATCAAGAATTACAAACTGGCATGATTAGATGTGGTATTGTTGAGGAGAATGAAGCTATGCTTGCACGTTTTATGGGTGGATTAAATAGAGAGATTCAGACCATTCTAGAGTATAAGGAGTATACTAATATCACTCGTTTATTCCATCTTGCTTGTAAAGCTGAATGTGAAGTGCAGGATCGACAGGCATTGGCGCGAACTAATTTTTCTGTAGGTCGACCTTCATCATGGACACCACGTGCATCCTCTACTTCCACTGCACCAACATCTCCATCAGGTGCCACCTCCGGCCGTGATACAAGAAAGCAGGCACAACCACCACTATCTGCCAAGAGCACACCTGCTGGGCTTGCGCAGAGATCTTCTTCTCCCATGGCATCAACAGGGCACACAAGTGATATTATTTGTCGTCGTTGTAAGGGAAGAGGACATTTTGCGAGAGAGTGCAAATCTCAGCGTGCGATGATTGCTACTGAGGTTGGTGGGTATGAGTCCGCTAGTGACTATGATGAGGAGACTTTGGCTCTTATTACACGTGAAGAACACGGTGGAGATGATTCTGATCATGAGACACAATACATGGCTCCTGAAGATGCTGACAGGTATGAATGTTTAGTTGCTCAACGTGTTTTGAGTGTGCAGGTCACACAAGCTGAGCAAAATCAGAGGCATAATTTGTTCCATACAAAGGGAGTTGTGAAGGAACTCTCTGTTTGCGTCATCATAGATGGAGGGAGCTGCAACAACTTGGCTAGCATGGAGATGGTGGAGAAGCTATCTCTCACCACAAGACCACATCCACATCCTTACTACATCCAATGGTTCAACAACAGCGGCAAGGTTAAGGTAACACGTACTGTTCGTGTGCATTTTAGTATCTCTACATATGCTGATTATGTTGATTGTGATGCGGTACCTATGCAAGCTTGTTCCTTATTACTTGGTAGACCATGGCAATTTGGTAAAAATTCTGTACACCATGGTAGAAACAATCAGTATACTCTTGTTCATAAGGACAAAAATATTACTTTGCTTCCTATGACTCCTGATTCCATTTTGAAAGATGATATTAATAGAGCTAATAAAGCAAAACAAGAGCAAAATAAGAGTGAAAATTAGATTGTGGCAAAAGAATTTGAGCAACAAATGAAGCCTAATAATAAACCATCTAGTGTTTCTTCTGAAATTAAATTGAAAAGTGCATGTTTACATGCCACCAAATCTAATATTGATGGTCTAGATTTTAGCAAATCTGTTTGCTATGCTTTTGTGTGCAAAGAGGCATTATTTTCATTCGAGGACGTGCCTTCCTCTTTGCCTCCTGCTGTCACTAACATTTTGCAGGAGTTCGTTGACGTCTTTCCACAAGACGTGCCACCGGGATTACCACCTATTCGAGGGATTGAGCATCAAATTGACTTAATTCCCGGTGCATCATTACCCAACCGTGCACCATACCGTACCAATCTAGAGGAGACGAAGGAGATTATGCGTCAAGTACAAGAGCTGCTCAACAAAGGTTATATACGTGAATCCCTTAGTCCTTGTGCTGTTCCTATCATTTTAGTGCCGAAAAAGGATGGTACGTCGCGTATGTGCATTGATTGTAGAGGCATTGATAATATTACTATTCGTTATCGTCATCCTGTTCCTAGTCTAGATGATATGCTTGATGAATTGAGTGGCTCTACAATTTTCTCCAAAGTTGATTGCATAGTGGAAACCATCAAATTCGTATGAAATTGGGAGATGAATGGAAAACAACATTTAAAACTAAGTTTGGATTATGTGAGTGGTTAGTCATGCCTTTTGGGTTAACTAATGCACCTAGTACTTTCATGAGATTAATGAACAAAGTTTTACGTGCTTTCATTGGACGATTTGTGGTAGTTTACTTTGATGACATATTGATTTATAGAAAATCTTTGGAGGAATATTTGGAACATCTACGTGCTGTTTTTATTGCTCTACGTGATGCACGTTTGTTTGGTAACCTTGGAAAGTGCACCTTTTGCACCGATCGAGTATCTTTTCTTGGCTATGTTGTTACTCCACAGGGAATTGAAGTTGATAAAGCCAAGATAGAAGCTATTGAGAGTTGGACACAGCCCAAAACGGTCACACAAGTGAGGAGTTTCCTTGGCCTCGCTGGTTTCTATAGGTGTTTTGTGAGAGATTTTGGCACCATTGCTACACCTCTCAATGAGCTTACAAAGAAGGATGTGCCTTTTGTTTGGGGTACCGCACAAGAAGAAGCCTTCACGGTATTGAAAGATAAGTTGACACATGCTCCTCCAACTTCCTGATTTTAATAAGACTTTTGAGCTTGAATGTGATGCCAATGGAATTGTATTAGGAGGTGTGTTATTAAAAGATGGAAAACCCGTTGCATACTTTTCTGAAAAAATTGAGTGGGCCTAGTCTGAACTATTCTACTTATGATAAAGAATTATATGCTCTTGTTCGGACCTTAGAAACATGGCAACATTATTTATGGCCCAAGGAATTTGTTAAACATTCTGATCATGAATCTTTGAAACACATTAAAAGTCAAGAAAAACTGAACCGTAGACATGCTAAATGGGTTGAATTCATTGAGGCTTTCCCTTATGTCATTAAACAGAAGAAGGGTAAAGAAAATGTTATTGCTGATGCATTGTCTGGTCGTTATACTATGCTTTCACAACTTGACTTTAAAATATTTGGTTTGGAGACCATCAAAGATCAATATGTGCATGATGCTGAATTTAAAGATGTATTGCATAATTGTAAGGAAGGGAGAACTTGGAACAAGTTCGTTCTTAACAATGGATTTATGTTTCGTACTAACAAGCTATGCATTCCAGCTAGCTCCGTTCGTCTTTTGTTGTTGCAGGAGGCGCATGGAGGAGGATTAATGGGACACTTTGGCGTCAAGAAGACGGAGGATATACTTGCTACACATTTCTTTTGGCCAAAGATGAGACGGGATGTTGAGCGTTTTGTTGCTCGCTGCACTACATGTCAAAGAGCTAAGTCACGACTCAATCCTCATGGTTTATATATGCCTTTGCCAGTACCTAGTGTTCCTTGGGAGGATATATCTATGGACTTTGTTTTAGGTTTACCTCGAAGAAAGAAGGGGAGGGATAGCATATTTGTTTTCATGGATAGGTTCTCGAAAATGGCACACTTTATACCATGTCATCAAAGCGATGATGCTGTTAATGTTGCTGATTAGTTCTTTCGTGAAATTATTCGCTTGCATGGTGTGCCAAATACTATTGTTTCAGATCGTGATACTAAATTTCTTAGCCACTTCTGGAGATGTTTATGGGCTAAGTTGGGGACTAAATTGCTTTTTAGTACTACTTGTCACCCCCAAACTGATGGACAAACTGAAGTAGTCAATAGAACATTGTCTACTATGCTTAGGGATGTTTTGAAGAATAATAAGAAAATGTGGGAAGAATGCTTGCCTCATATTGAATTTGCTTATAATCGTTCATTGCATTCTACTACTAAGATGTGCCCTTTTGAAATTGTGTATGGTTTCCGACCTCGTGCACCTATTGATTTGTTGCCTCTTCCATCTTCGGAGAAGGTTAATTTTGATGCTAAAGAACATGCTGAATTGATTTTAAAAATGCATGAGTTAACTAAGGAAAACATTGAGCGTATGAATGCTAAATATAAACTTGCCGGAGATAAGGGTAGAAAACATGTTGTGTTTGCACCTGGAGATCTTGTTTGGTTACATTTGTGTAAGGGTAGATTTCCTAATTTGCGCAAATCAAAGTTAATGCCACGTGTTGCTGGTCCTTTTAAGGTGTTGGAGAAAATAAATGTTAATGCATATAAACTTGAGCTGCCTGCAGATTTTGGGGTTAGTCCCACTTTTAACATTGCAGATTTGAAGCCTTATTTGGGTGAGGAAGATGAGCTTCCGTCGAGGACGACTTCATTTCAATAAGGGGAGGATGATGAGGACATCAATACCATTGTTACACCCACAGCCCCTGCTGCTATACATACTGGACCAATTACTAGAGCTCGCGCATGCCAATTGAATTATCAGGTACTTTCCTTTCTTGGTAATGATTCTGATGTTCATGAGAATATGATGCTGCCTAAATTGGATACATTTGTTTTGCTTACAAATGAAGGGCCTAGCATGGATAAGAGGGATGAACACTAGAGCAAGACCAAGCATGGAGATGATGGCATGTGCAAGGGGATCAAGAATGGAGTTACAAGTGATGATTTCAGGACTTTGAAGCCCCCATAAGGAGTGCATGAAGCCTTGGACGAAATATACAAGATGCCACTTCATAAATTTCGTCCAGAGGCTATTCTAGGTGCTGCGTCACCTTATTATTGGGCAGGCCCATGTATTTTTGAAATACTTAAGTATAGGCTGTTTTTAGAGTCCGTATGTGTGGGGAAACAAGAGTTAGGCTTGGTTTCGGACCCCTCCTCCAAGGGCCACGAAATCCCCCCTCTTCCTCCATATATACAGCCCTTAGGGCATCATTTAGACTTGGGGTTTTGTTTAGATTAAAAGTTCGCCATAGCTGCAACTTCACGTACTTCGTTTGTGTCCAACGACCAGACCAAGACGTCACAGAACCCCACCTTCATTAATAAAGCTTTCCTCTTTATTCGCAATATCCAGATTGCAATCTCAGTTTCTTGCTTGTTCTTCATTTGCTCGCAGGAAACAGACCCTCGTGGTTAGGTTGATCATGCTCCAGCATGGTCAATACCCCTCGGAAGTTGGTTTAGCGATTGCTAAGGCGCGACGTCTTCGGACGATCATAGTCGAATCGTCAAAGTCGACTCCCATAGAAAACGAAATCTATCTCATTGAAACATCAGGACACCTTCGCCTCTATCAAATTTGACTCCATCAAATTTTTTGACAACTTTGGCATCTTTGCCTAGGGCTTCCACCACATCATCCACTACACCACCACCGACTTCCGCAACCTAACCAATTTTGTTCCCCATCGCATTAGTGGTTGCTTGAGGAGTGATTTGAGTCTCCTAAGGTGTCTAGGATACTTAGGGATTGCTTCTTCTTCAACCACCACCACCACTTCCGCATAGGCTTGACCACTATACACTTCCGCCACCTCAACTTAACCCAATTTTGTTTGTGTTGTGAGTTGTGTCTCCTAAGGTGTTTCGGCTACTTAGGGACCGTGCTTTCAACTCCGACACCGTGTATAGTCCACCACCATAACCTCCACTTCCGCATTGCCTAGTGCAACACCACCACTTCCCGCTACCACCATTTGACTTTTGTCCTTGAGATTTTGAGTTGTGGTTTTTCCGTTTCCTAAGGTGTTTCGGCTACTTAGGGACGAGTCTCCATCATCTTGGTATCTCCATCAAGATCACCGCCACTCATCATCACCGCGGACGGTAACCTCCATATCATCTTGGTATCGTGGTACCCCTCCATTGTATATTCCCTTGCCATTGCATTGATAACCCCTAGCCCATTTTGCGTTACTTGCCTATCGAGACTAGCCATTTGAGTATTGCCGGCAACGTTACTTGTGCACATTAGTGATCTACACCATACATTGCATACATACCATATCATATTGGTATCATATCATCCCTTGTGCCACAAGATTGTTCCCGTATATACCCAATTGCTATCTTGGTTTGTGCATTTCGCATTGTGGCATTACAAAAAAAAGAATAAAGCTTTTAAGCAAAGAAAAAGAGAGAACAAAGAGCTTGTAAGCAATAGCCATAGCCACCACATTGCATAAGATTGTCATATCCGATCATCTTGGATCAAACACCGGGAACCATACATACATAGCATACTTGGGATAGAAAGTTTATCCATTTTGCATCTTATAGGTTGTGCACAAGTGTCGTATCCGCCTAGTGAGCAATCGTGCTAGCGTCTCTCTTGAGTTGTGCAACACGAGCGTTTTTCCGTGGATTCCACATTTTGTGCTCATCCTTGGTTGCACGACCCCATTTATCTATCCGTGTGTGTGTTTCGTGTGCCACATATTGCTATTGGTCTACTTGTTACACTTGCGAATTTGTGAATCTCTTTCAACATTATTGACTCTTGCTAACATTTTACATCAAATTTTTGTGCCACTATCCTCACCGAGCTCCACCATAAGCCTTACTTGTGTAGGTGTGAGAAACCGACAAGAATTGGTACCAATTGTGCTATTTCCTTGTCCACATTGGAGTGATCATTGATCCACTTTCAACTTCGGTCAAGGTACATTTGGTATTCGTTCTTCTCTTTCTCCACTCATATTGGCTCGAATCTTGTGATGGATAGGCAAGGCATTTCATCTCCGGTCTTCCACAACAACGACGGCGTGTACAACTACATCAACAACAAGCTTTCCGCACAAAAGGAGGAGCAAGATGCAAGGATGGAGGAGATTCGGACCTTGTTGATCAACCGTTCTTCCCCTTCATCATCCTCAAGGCGGCGACGTTCAAGTCACAAGTCTTCGGAGCGCAAAAATGATGCAAGCGCAAGTCGTCCTCGTCCACATCTCCATGGCGACCACCATCACGTTTGTGATCCACCTCGTCATGAAGGGCAAGTCACCTCCAAGCAACATGTGCAACGACGACGACGAACGACATCTACTACGAGCTCAAGCACGACAACGACAACATCATCATGAAGATGCTCCACAATGCGCCTACCTACAAGTCGCAACAAGCCCTACTTCACGCCAAGTCCAAACTTCATGACCACAAGAGAAGACCGCGAGACAAGCACCACCAAGACGGAGCTACGGCTACACCAACCACTTTGGCATCTTCGCCAAGCGACTTCAAGGCATCTTCGCCTTCGGATATATGGCATCTTCGCCAACAAGCACCTCAAGACTACGCTCAAGAGAAGCTCCCCAAGCTCAAGTCCGCGACTTCCACGAGCTACTACGACCTCGACACCAACCACGAGATTCCTTTCTATGGGACTCTAGAACCCGAGGAGTATCTCGAGTGGGAGCATTTGATGGACGACTACCTCAAGCTACATGAAGTCCGAATATCAAGTGAAGTGCGCCTCAAGAAACTTCCATGACTACGCGTGCACATGGTGACTTCACACACCTTCGGAGAACTACGACATGAGTTGGCCCAAGACGAAGAAAGTATTGCGGCGAGAGTTCGTGCCTCCAACCTACACGGAACAACTTCTACGCCAATTGGAGAACACCATCCAAGGATCCAAGTCCATCGACGAGTACTTCAAGGAGATGAAGCATTCCTTGCGACGTGCCGGCATGGACAACCCCATGTCAATGAAGTTCCGCTTCATGATGGGATTGAACAACGACATCTCCAAGCCTATCTTCCTCGAGAACTACAAGTCCCTCGACGACAACTACATTGGTGTCTCAAGGCGGAACAAGAACTCATGAAGGCCAAGGCTTCTCCACCCCAAGCACACTTCTCGAAGACCAAGCTCCAAGAAGGCGAGCATGAGGATAGGTAAGTGCATCTAGTGCCACCCCTAGTTGGTTTTGGAGTATTGACGACAAACCTAGTTGAGGGACTAATGTGTTTGTGAGAATTGCAGGATAACACAGGTAGAAGTCCCTCATTGATTCGGTTTTCCTACCAGAGATGACCCCTAAAAATGTATGAAGACATTGAAGTCAAAGGTGGTATATGAAGATATTCACATTGAAGACTATGACAAGAGAAGACACCACATGAAGCCTATGGAGCTCAAAGACTTAGATCTTTCGTAGTTCTCTTTCTTTTGTGTTGAGTCATAGGAACCACCGTACTGTTAAGTGGGGTCCAAGAGAACCAGTCAGAATGACTGAAGTGATGCTTAAACAAAACCTATGTCTTCGAGTGAAGACTTTGAGAGCGAATCTTGTCCAGAGTCGGGCAAGTCAGCTTTTCTTGAAGCCCAAGTAAAGTTGCCGTGTGAGTTTGAAATCTGACCGTTGGAACACGTGTCAGTTCCTTAGTGACCCAGGGTCATTTCGGACAAATCAGGTCGGGTTGCCAAGTGGCTATAAATAGCCCACCCCCTACAACCATAAATGGTTGGCTGCTCAGATTCAGAGTACGACTTTTGTCGTTTGAGAGCAACCCACCTCGAAGCCTTTGAGAGAGAATTCCTTGCGAGGATAAAGCCCTAACCACCCAGAGCCAAAGAGAATTAGGCATCACTTAAGTCTTCTTGTCTGTGTGATCTGAAGACTTATTACACTTGAGGACTGTGATCCTCCAGCCGGTTAGGCGTCGCGTTCTGAGCATCCAAGAGACATTGTGGATTGCCGGTGAACGAAGTCTGTGAAGGTTTGGGAGTCTACCTTGAAGACTTACCAGAGTGATTGGGCGAGGTCTGTGTGACCTTAGCTCAAGGGGAATACGGTGAGGACTGGGTGTCCTGAGCTGCGTGTTCAGGACTGGGTGTCCGGGACTGTGTGTCCTAAGGTTTAAATACCTAGCCGCCCTAACCAGACGTACAGTTGTCACAGCAACTGGAACTGGTCCAACAAATCATTGTCTTCAGCGAGTCACTGGTTTCATCTTCCCTTCCCTTTACTTACTGTTACTCCTTGTGAAGTCATTGTATGTTCGCACTATCTTTTGTCTTCACTGAGTGACTGCGTGTTCTGTGTGGCTTCACAATATCTTCCTACCTGATCCTTACTACATTGCTGCTATTAGTCATTGTGCTTTCACTCTATTGAATACTTGACTATGGCTTGCCTAGTGTAGTCTACCTTCCGCTGCAGGTAATAGGTTTATTTCTATCGTTTGTCTTCATAACTTCCATGTTTTGAAGACTTTCATAAAAATCGCCTATTCACCCCCCCTCTAGTCGATATAACGCACTTTCAATTGGTATCAGAGCAAGGTGCTCCCTTGTTCTGTGTGATTCGGTTTAACCACCTGGAGTTTTAGCTATGTCGACTGCAGGGATAATTAAAGTCTCCGCTGCGTGCCCCGTCTTCGATGGAACTGAATATCCCTACTGGAAGAATAAGATGCGCATGCATCTTGAAGCCATTGACGTCGACCTATGGTATGTCGTCGAGAACGGCGTTCCCAAGGCTGGAGAAGGTGTCACTGCTGCTGATGTCAAGAAATTCGTTCAACTGGACTCTACTGCCAAGAATATCATCTGTGGTCATCTGACCAAAGGACAGTATGGCCGTGTGAGTGCTTTGAAGACATCTAAGCTGGTCTGGGACTGGCTCTCCAAGGTCAATGAAGGCGTCTCAACCCAGAGAGATCAAGAATCAGTGTCCTTCGCAACCTCTTCAACCGCTTCAAGCGAAATGACAATGAGAATGTCCAGCTCACATTTGACCGACTCACTGACATCACAAATGAGCTTCAAGCCCTCGGCGTACTGAGATCACCAAACATGAAGTCGTCAAGACACTACTGAGATCACTTGATAGTTCGTTTGACACCCTAGCCCTGATGATTCAAGAACGTCCTGATTTCAAGACACTCGATCCGTCTGACATACTTGAGAGGCTCAACACACATGAGTTTCAGCTTTCTGAGAAAAGAGATATCTACGGTCCAAACTATGGGCGAACTCGTGCCTTGAAGGCAAAAGCTGTCTCCTCATCTGAAGAAGAATCTGACAGCAGTTCGGATGATCCTGAAGACATTGGAAGGGAACTTGCTATGCTTGTGAAGAAGTTCCAAAAATTCACCAAGAAGAAAGGTTTCAGAAAGTCTTCCCGATCAAGCTCAAGGAATGATGAAGCTTCTGCTCACGACTACAAGAAGAAAACATGTCACAAGTGCAAGAAACCTGGCCACTTCATCTCTGAGTGTCCACAGTGGGACAATGAGAACAAAAAGAAGAAGAAGAGCAAGGAATATGACTCTGACGACAAGAAGAAGAAGAAATACTCAAAGTCTTCTTCCAAGTCTTCCTCAAAGTCTTCATCACACAAGAAGAGCTCATCTGGCAAGGCACGTGCGTTTGTTGGCAAGGAAATGGATTCAGAGGAGGAGTCCGCTTCTGAGGAGGCGGAGGTGGAGTCTGAGGAGGAGTCCGATTCAGGCGTCGCAAGTCTGGCTACAGCATAGACTTCATCACCGACACCGATGCAAATGACAAGGACTACTCCGCTTCTACCTACTGCTTCATGGCACGCGGTGCCAAGGTAAACACACGCACTACTCACTATCAAACATCTAGTGACGATGACTCTGATTGTGGTTCAAAACCCAGCTACAAAACACTTGCTAAAATTGCAACTGAACAACAGAAAGCTATGGAACATATTCAAAAACTGTTAGACAGAAGCGATGATCTGTTAGGTGCTGAAATGACTCGATCTGAATCCTTAATTGAAGACATAAAAAATCTTCACGTTAAGTATGAGGAACTTGAAAGTCTCATGAAACTCTCTCAACAACTCATGAAAAGCTTTCCTATGATTATCTTCAAAGGAAGCAAGATCTTGAGAAATTGAGAGCGGCTCATGAAGATCTTCAAAAGGAAAACGAGTCACTTCGCGCCAAACAGATCAGTTCCGCTCAGGAAGGATTTGAACCACCATGTCTTAAATGCATTGAGCGTGATAATGCTACTTCTGTCGCTGAATGTTCTACTGCTACTACTGTTGCAATATCTTCAACTGTTGATGTGGTAACTAACCCCTCTGCTAAGGATACCACTGCTATTGCTGATGAGAATGCTAGGTTGAAGACATTGCTTGAAACAGGGATGTACAAAAGTCTTAAAGGGCATCAGACACTATGTGATGTCCTCAAAAGCAGATTCTGAACCGAAACCCGAGGAAAGAGGGTGTTGGGTTCGTAAGGAAAATAAATGCTGATGGCTCTTACTAACTGCAGGAATGAACCGCCTATGAAGAAGATCTGGGTTCCGAAAAGGTGTCTGGAAAATCTTCCTGTGAATGTCTTCATGACACCTCACTTGAAGAAGACAAACCTCAGACCAAAGGCTTCATACAGTCCAAAGGCTTCATACAGACAGAGGACTCACCTGAGTCGCACTAACGCAAATGTTTTGCAGGGAAACCATACTCAGGCATATGAATATGAGAGCGGTTCATCAAACCGCCATGTTCATAAGACCAAGAACTATTCTGCTTATTCTTATGAGTACTATTGTCCGCCTGCAAGACTGTTTGCTAGGGCTCCAAAGCCAAAGTTCTTAGATGCTGCACTTAGACTTATTGCTTCTAAGCCACCCTTGAAGATGTGGGTGGCTAAGAAAGCTTAACTCTCTTTTGCAGGGAAAGGTCTCCAGCAGAAAACCAAAATCGTCTGACGCTATTGCTGGGGACCTTAAACATCTTGTAGGGCGCAAGATCAAATGCCTGAATGGTCTTACTATGTACTTCATTCCTGAATTGCTTGCTACTCTACCTATTAGTCCTAATCTGGATCTAAGCTTTCATAACCCACTGGTTCGTCAAATGTTTTTGCTTCACAATGCTCTTTGTGAAGCCTATCCCCCTAACTGCACTGTAGGGTACGACACCAGCGTCTTCAGAATGGATTATTGATAGTGGGTGTACAAATCACATGACTGGCAAAAGAAGCCTTCTTATGGACCCAACCTTACGTCCATCCGACAAGAGCCACATCACATTTGCTGACACTGGTAAAAGTAAGGTATTGGGTCTAGGTAGAGTTGCAATCTCAAGGGATCAACACATGGATAAAGTCATGCTTGTTGAATCCCTTGGCTTCAACTTAATGTCTGTCTCAATGCTTGGCGATTTAAACATGATCGTAATATTTGGAAAATATCGTTGCCTTGTTCTAATGGAATCTGACAAGTCTCTAGTATTTGAAGGGTATCGAAAAGATGATTTGTGCGTGGTAGATTTCTCAGCAGGACCACAGCTTGCCGTATGTCTTCTAGCAAAAGCTTCAGAATGCTGGCTCTAGCATCGGAGGCTTGGGCATGCTGGCATGAGGAACCTCCACACCCTGGCAAAGAAGAAGAATGTCATAGGCATCGAGGGCGTCAAGTTCAAGAAAGATCACTTATGCGGTGCCTGTGAGGCAGGAAAGATGACGAGGGCCAAACATCCCTCGAAGACAATCATGACCACTACTCGACCCTTTGAACTGCTTCACATGGATCTTTTCGGTCCCACTCACTACTCAACTCTTACTACTACTTCTTGTCTCTATGGCTTTGTCATTGTTGATGATTATTCTAGATATACTTTGCTGCACATAATCCTTTACAAGACTGAAGTGCAGGATGTCTTCAGACGCTTCGCCAATCGAGCAATGAACAACTATGGCGCCAAGATAAAGCATATCAGAAGTGACAATAGCACTGAATTCAAGAACACTGGCCTTGATACATATCTTGATACCTTGGGCATCACACATGAATTCTTAGCCCCGTACACGCCACAGCAGAATGGGGTCGTCGAACGCAAGAACAGAACACTCATTGAGATGGCCAGAACGATGCTAGATGAATACAAGACTCCAAGAAAATTCTGGCCTGAAGCCATTGATACTGCATGCCATACAATCAATCGTGTTTATCTTCACAAGCTTCTGAACAAGACATCTTATGAGCTCCTTACTGGCAAGAAGCCAAATGTCAGTTACTTCAGAGTATTTGGCGCCAGGTGCTGGATCAAGGACCCACATCACACCTCAAAGTTTGCACCAAAAGCACATGAGGGTTTTATGCTTGGATATGGAAAGGATTCGCACTCCTACAGATTCTTCAATCTATTTCATTACAAAGTGGTTGAAACAGTGGATGTGCGGTTCGATGAGACCAACGGTTCACAAAGAGAGCAACTGCCAAATGTGCTAGATGAAGTTCCATCCAGTGAATCAATCAAGCTAATGGGAACTGGAGAAATTATACCTTCTGAAGCTCATCCTGTAGAAGAACTTATCATCTCAGCACCTGATCAACATGAAGACAATGCTCAGCCTGAAGACATTCCTTCTAACAACGACAATGATCAGCAAGAGCAAAATCTTCGCCCTGTACATCCTCGCGTTGCCAATGAAGTGCAGATTGAAAGAATAATTGATAGCATCAATGCACCCGGTCCACTCACTCGTTCAAGGGCAACTCAGCTAGCAAATTTCTGTGGGCACTTCGCATTCGTCTCAATAACAGAACCCAAGAAAGTTGAAGATGCCTTCATGGAACCTGAATGGATTCAAGCTATGCAAGACGAGCTTCAACAGTTTGAGCTAAATATCCTGGAATCCTCAAATGTCCTGTGATCAGGCACACATCCTAACCCTTATGCATATTGATGACTTAGATGTGCAACACACGAAGTAAAGTATATCTTCAATCAATGAAGACATATATTCTAAGTGTGAATACATTAATGTGGAATTTGACTTCGGAGCGCCACGATAATTGTGCGCCGTGTCTGGGTCTAATACTTCCTATACGATGGGTAACGCCACCACCAAATGTTCTATTTTGAAGTGTTTCACTCATGGCGTTACCTTGCTATGTCTTCACATTTGGTTTGGCTTCAATCTCAACATGTCTTCATGATTATCTTCACTATGTTGATTATATATATATATATATATACTAGTGTTCTGTCCTCTACAGCATTCACTTATAGCTATGTCTTCTTGTTGAATCTTTTGAACTAAGTGAATGTGATCGGACCCTAACCTCTCTATGCTATCTATCTCAAACTCTATCTCTCCAAATCATATGCATTCTATTGAAACTGTCGAATGTCTTCTCTGCGTCCTTATCAGCAGAAGATACAAAGACAAATCTTAAGTCCACTTTCAATGCTCATTCCTCCACATGAAACCCGGAGAAGTAGGAACGACCACCCGACAATCCAGGCGTGCGTGGGACGTGGAACAAACCCCAAAATTCTGCATGATGGCCACGTGTTCCTCAGATGCGAATCGCCAGGGGCACCTGTGTAATAACGCAGTGCCGCCCCTGTACCTATAAATACACACTTCACGGCAGTCATTATCTCTTCTTCCACTCTCGCACGAACCCTAGCGCCACCGCTAGCCCTCGACGACGCCGGCGACGAAGCGCTTCGCTGCCGCAACCTCTCCGACGCCGTCTTCACGCCGACCGTGGACATCGTCCTCTCCGCCGTCGCTGTAGGTGTCCTCCGTCGCCAAGTTAGGGCATGGAAGATCAAACTGCTCGGCCTCATCTTCCACTCCGTCTAGCAGTTCTTAGTGTGGTAAATAAAACTTCCTTTTTACGGCACCGTTGATCCTATGGCTTTGTCACTTTCTACCACAAGCAGTTTCTATTCACACAAGTTAGATCTCTCTCATACTGCGTCTCATAACATGCCTAGTATATTCACTTATGCTTCACAAAGTAGTTAGATTCCTCACTTGTAGTGATCTCTGGATTCGTACAAATCTGGAACCAACTCCTTATCTATGAGTGAATGTCTTCGCACGATGAGGTCAATGTCTTCTAAACTGATTTATATTCAAAATCTTCTGAGAATGCATATGACCTCTTCCCTTTCCCTCGCACCTTAATGCTGTCACAGGTACATGTCCGTGGGAGAATCCCTTGGTTCTCATAGTCTGCATTCATTTGCAGAATTCTTACAGCATCATATAGATTCTCCCGAAGCAAGTTCCTGTTTGTCCAGCAAGCGAAAATCTTTGAAGCCTTTGAACGTGTTGAAGCCTTTCAGTTTAAAGTTCATGGCTTCAGAGAAATCAGCAAGGAAGGGTGGCAGAAAGCGTCGTGGAGAAACATCTAGAGATCTGCCAGATGACCTCTCAGAACTGTACAAGACAGATCCTAAAGAGGATTACAATCAGCGCAAGACCCGAATCCAATGGATTCGAAGATATTGGGCAGAATAATGGTTCAAATACCGATTTGTAACCCAGGAATATGCTGAGAAAACTGCCATCAAGAGACCGTGGGCAGACATCCTATACAAGAATCTTCAACCCAGGTCTAGAGATGAAGCCATTGAACAAGGCTTCTATCCCTGCATGGTCCGTGGGCCATAGCCTGTTGATGCACACCCATCGTCACTACTATGGTGTCGTGACGACATTCTGTTCAAGCGCAACTTTCAGTTTTCCCAGAACTCAGCGAAGCAAAACAAGAAGACATTGGGACTAGACTTCAACCCTGGTCCCTCGGCTCCAAGGGCTGATGGCACACGAGATGCAGAACCCAATGTCGTCGGTCCTTTCTACAACCTTGAAGCCCTCATCACCCATATCTTGGTTCAAGGGACTGCAGTGAATGAGCCTGCAGCTGACGCTGAATCAGATGAAGCGCCTCCAGCGCGGAAGCCAAAGAAGTTGAAGAAGCCTAAAGCTTCAAAGCCTGCCCCTTCACCAAAAATCTCACGGGCGAAGCCACTGGCAACTGCACCTCCTGAAGACAGTGTGCAGTCCGAAGATTTATCACGCATCTCCAAGCCCAGAAGGTCAAGATGCCTCTGCCACACACCGGCCAAGAGCTAACAGCTGCTGCCATTCTGCGCAATGATGCCATTGATCTGTCAAGTGATGAAGATCTTGCAGATGACGCTCTTGAGCAACTCATCAAGAGCAAAGAAGAAGCAGAAATCTTCAATGATCTGCCTCTCTTTGATGTAACAATCATCCACAACTTCATTGATGAATGGTTTGACACGCCAAACATCAGCTTCGACGATCTCCAACTACCCATTGGCCTCAGTGTCGCCTTCCATGGCGCCATTGCTTTAGAGTTAGCTATCGCCCAGCGCATTGTTGAACTGAAGCAGAAGATTGACTTTGAGAAATCTCAGTTCAAGAAGCATATGGCCAAGCTCAGCGTGCAAGACGTGAAGAATTTCAAGATTATGCTGCACGAGCTCAAGGAAGCCTTCCTAAAGAAACATGCAGAAGCTCAGGGTTCTCGTGAGCGCATGAAGGTCCTGGCTGATAGGTGTGTGCAAGCCTACAATGAGGCTGAGAAGCGCAAGGCCCTTGGGCGTCCTGGCATCGACCCCAGGATGGCTGCCAAGAAGCAGAAGAAGCCCGCTATGGCTGAACCTGAAGCACCAAGGCAGGAGGCAGATCCCCTTGTCTTCCCAACTAGCATGACTGGCCCGAAGCCAAAGGTCAGGTCAACCGCTTCAGAACTGAAGAAGACCAGGACTTCTAAGGCTGAAGCAAGGAAGAGAAAACATCCTGAAGCCTCTGCTACTGCCCCCGCCAAGAAGAAAAGAATGACCAAGAAGGAACGGGCTGCTCCCACAGAGCCCTTGATTGTTGAACCCATTTCCATGGTTCACCATGACGCCGATCCACAAGAACGTCAACTGACTGTCCATGAGCCTGCTTTCACAGAGGCTCATGAAGCTGAAGACTTTCCAGCAGCTGATCCCATCGCTGCTGAAGACATTGGTCATCATGACCATGTTGAAGATGATGCAGCCCTTCCTCCGCTAGAACACCAACAGGTATCATCGCCTGTGCTAACGCACAGCAAACTCATCAGCATTGGTCTTCCACTGACGCCAATTGCATAGGATGCTTCATGGGCGGATCGCCCACAAGAGAATGAAGACCTTGAGGCCCAGCCAACAGCAACTCCATAGGCGTCACCCGCATTGCGCAGGCTTCGCAAAGATCCAAGGCCTCAAGTCTCTGCTGAAGACAATCCGGCTACATCAGCCGCGGAAGAAGAAGTCCCACAAGTTGCCACTCCCCTGTCCCACCAAGAAGCAGTTCTCAAGGAGAACGTGATCGTGACCGATCCTCCTGCTCGTCAAGTGGAGGTTGAACATCTTGAGGCTGCCACCACCAACACCACTGAAGCCACTGACGCTGTCATGGCTGAAGCTAATGTGGAGCCCTCACCAACAAAAGCACCAGAAGTCAGCGAAGCCACTGATCCCGCCACTTCTGTTCCTGAGTCTGCTGCCGGTCCCCAGTTCGATTATCATGTTGAGCACAGGCCTCAGGTACAGAAGCCAATCCCAAGATTGCCAAGGTTCCCAGGTCCTGCATCAGCACCTGGCTCCTTCAATATCAATGGCTTCAGAGCAGACAACACATTCTTCAACAGCTCCAGGAACCCCTACTCCAGGGAAAGAATATCATCTGATTGGTTCTGGAGTTATCCGCAGTGAAGCTATTACTCATGCGTTCTTTACAACCAAGGTTGCATCTTCCCACACAAGCGCCTTGACATTGAAGCAATAGCTGGTCTGCCCTGTCTGGAAGAAGCTCTGGATTGCTTCAAAGAGGTTGGACTGCTGCCGTTCGTCACTGACCAAGAGCATTGGAATGAAGAGTTGCTGCTCCAATTCTATGCCACACTTCACATCCGCGGGTATAGTAGAGATCCGAAGACTTGGGTCCTGGAGTGGATGACAGGAAATGTTCATCACGAAGCCAAAGCCTTTGACATCATTGAGCTCACTGGTTTGCCCACTCCTGGCGATCTCTACGAGCATGGCTGTCAGCTTCATAGTGAAGCTATTGAGAGCATCTTTCAGAAGACTGAACCTAATATGAGTCAGATGCTCAGTATGATGAAGCCATTGCCCCAAGATGCTGCTTATCCCACGGAGTTCTTCGTTGAAGACCTTGAGTATCTGCCAAGAACCATTTATCACATCATAAGGCGAACTCTCTGGCCAATCAAAGGACATTCTCCCCATGCCAAGCTGGAAGGTGCAATGAAGACTTTGGTCTTCTACATTCTTCATGGAAAATGCTTCAATACACAGGATTTCTTCATTCGCCAACTTGCT
>NC_053022.1:188276739-188372980 GCF_003073215.2 Triticum urartu | reverse complement strand
TCCATTGGCCAAGTGTTCACACAAACAAGTATCGCCAAAAAATGCACTGGTTCATCCATAATTCATATTCTCTTCATATCAAATCCTTTATTACACCTTAACCACTACTCAAAACTCAAATTTCACAAGTACTCTATTATAGGAGCTGCCATCCACAAGTTTGGTATGGTCAAGCATTACTTCCATCTTTATTCATTTGCCCTTCTTGAAGATACTTCAGTCCCACTAGAATTGTGCGATGTGATCCTTCAAATCATTGATGTTTTGCTTCATCGTGGTGGCCATGAGCTTCATCTCCATCATCTGTGCATGCACCTCTCTCAGGTATTCCTGAGTGTGATGGAGTCTTGCTTCAAGTATTTCTCCAATCTGATGTATGGCTTCCATAGCAGCTTCACGAACAGAGTCGAAGAACGTGGCTCATGGTACTCGAGAAATGAAAAAAGTATTGCCCCATAGTCTTTGGGCAAACTCCCTTCACACGGTGGAGGTGTACCTCCACGTACCAAAGTTCAACTCCATTCTCCATGAAAGGATAACCCTTGTAGACTGCATCTCCGTCAAGATCAATATGCTTCATCATGTCCTTCAGGATTTTTGGGTAATCCTGATCACTAGTCAGGGTCATGATCGTTTCTGGGCCCTTGAGAAAGGAGTCGTAAAGGGTTGTCATCTGCAGGCATAAGATAGAAGGGGTACTCAGTATAATGTATGTATTTCCTCGGGTGAAATGTGATTGTTTTTCTGGGAAAAGCTTGGGGTCAGCTTGTCCATGGGTTCAAGGTTTAAGTCTGGGTGACATGGTGAGAGAGGCACTCACAATCAACAAACAACTCATAACATTTCATATGAGATTCCAAACACCTCAACTTTTATTGCTTCATGAGCTATTACAATTTCCATTTCACAACTCAACTCAACATCCCCAACAAAAATAAAAGTGTGTTCCAACTTTATTACATGCTTTATTCTAATATCAAGATCTCAACTACTCTGCTCAAGCTCTCCTCGGGTCTGAACATTCTCTGGCAAAATGTCCTACTCCTTTGCAGCATAAACAAATGACTTCAGACAAATCCAGGGCTTCCTGGTGGTTATCTTCGCTCCTTGGGTTCTTGGCTTCCTTGCTGGGCATTTGCTAGCGTAATGACCTAAATCCTTGCACCTGTAACAAGTGATTTGACTCAGGTCCTTTTCTACATAAATTGGGTTGTTATGGGGATACATGCTCTTTCTGTTCCTCGACTTCTTCGTTCCGATCAACTCCTCTATCTCTTGTCGATCAAACTCCACTTCTTCCATCGGGAAGTTTCCCAGATACCCTTGGCTTTCCTTCTTGCAATACTGTGAAAAATGTCCTTCTTCTCCACATGAATAGCAAGCATTGGAGTAAAATCGGTTTAGGGTTTCTCCATTAGGGTCGTCAACATCTTCTTTCATCACTGGTTTTCTTAAACTTTCCCCGAGGGCTTCTTTCACTGCTTCCTTCTGCTGCTTGGTAATTTCTTGTACCTTGGGATAAATATGACACTGGGCAGGGTAGTGCGTAGTTCCTTCACACAAGAAACAAGTAACCTTCATGGTTGGACATCCTTCAGCTTTGTGATTTCCTTCACAATGAGGGCATCCATCCTTGTGTTCTGCATGGGTATGTCCTATCTTACCACAAATCTTGCATGCACAAGGTTTCTTCATTTTATTGCCATAGGGCTTCTGAATAAGACGAGACCTCAGTAGAGTCATCTTGAATTCCTCCCAAGTTTTTGCTCCATTACATCCTTGTAAGGCCTGATGCATTTTCCACCAGGTTGCAACACTTTTTGTAAAGTACTGAAGAGCGTATTGAACCTCATACTTCCTTGCAACCAAATTGCTCCTGAAGTGATTCTCCATGTTTTGAATCCATAGCTCTGCCTCCAACTGAGTCATCGGTTCAAAGAATACAAGTCCATCTTCATTCATTATCTATTGGGTCCAAGGGTTTTGGGATGAGACACGAGAGAGGGATAGAGAAAGATACACACAATACAAACAATATAGTTTTTGAAAATAAGTTTTATTTTTTGATGTCAGAAAACACACACAAAATATGACAACTCACATATCATCACATCTAACATGAGTATACAACAATGGTTTGGTATTCTAAAGGTCATATAAATCTTGGAATTCGTCGGTGTCTTCAAATTCTTCAATTCTTTAGAGGCTTTGACTGTTGTAGCTTCAATTCTTCTAGTGTATGGTGAAGTCTGATACCTTGTCCTTCTCGGAGTGGTCTCATCAGTTGATCCTCTGTGTGGTCAAAGGGAAAAGGGGTATTGTCTAACTATTTGGGGTAAAAGGAAAGATTTGATAAAGCTCGGAAAAGAAGAGAGGTAAAGGATCTTTTTGAAATAAAGTTTTAGAGAAATCCTTTCCGAAGGGCTTTCCAGTTTCTAGGGTCATGTCCTATAGTCAACATGTGCTCTGATACCATCTTGTAGCGACCCGACCTCAAACGGTCAAGCATCTGCGTATTCGTGCCATCCCTGGATCGGTATGCTGGTGGCACACACAGTACATCAATGTATATATCAAAGTGCAATCACAAGTATAAATAACGTAAAACTGGTATATACCTCATAAGTCTCAGCGGAAACAACATAAGGGTGTGGAGTCCATCAACGCCAACGGCAAGTTGAGTGTAGACCGTAACCCTATAACGTAACCCTTACTCGTCGTAAAAAATCCCTGCAACATAAGACCTTGCAGCCCTGTAGGTCAGTACATTGAATGTACTGGCAAGTCACATCATAAGAATAATGAACCTATTTGTACATGCAATTTATCTAGTGGAAAGCTCTAAGTTTAGTTTTTGCATAAAGCTAGTTTTTCCCTAGAATAAAAGATATTATTCTACCACTACTGTATAGCATAGGATGAGTAATCCATTCCCAAAGTTTCATTAAAACCCAACTGTTTAATTAAGGGTGATGAGATCTCCCAGCATTTCCACTACTAGATGCTCAAGTTGTCCGTAACTGGGGACACGGCTAATCGATTAGGTTTTAACACTCTACAGAGCTTTGCGCACTTTTCCCCACAAGACTCGATCGCCTCCCTTGAAGTTCTCGCACTGCCTGGCGTTTGAGAACAGGATGACCGAGACATAGTCTTTCGAAAATGTTCCCCCTTAACCCACGGATAGGCCGGTACACCTACATCATTCTACATCTACTAGCCCATCCTGGAAGGGGTCACACTAACTACTCAACTAAGCCAGAGCCCATATTGGCTTGTGGCTGCACACGTAAAGAAAACATCATAGTAGATGCTCTTTCCCGCATATGCATGCTTGTTGCACAACTTGAGTTAGATGTCATTGGTTTCAAGCATATCAAAAACTTGTATGAGCATGATGTAACTTTTGGTACTCCTTATGCCAAGTGTTTGTCGCACACCTCTTGGGAACGCTATTACATCAAAAATGGATATCTCATGCGAGCTAACAAAATTTGCACCCCCGAGTCTTCTCTTCATTTGTTGCTTTTGCAGGAATCTCATGGAGGAGGCTTAATGGGACATTTCGGACGCGACAAGACGTTTTCCACGCTCTTGAAGAACTACTTTTGTCCCAAGATGTTTCGGGACGTCAATCGTTTCACCAACCGATGCTCTACATGTCGCAAAGCTAAGTCCAAAGCTCAATCTCATGGCCTCTATATGCCTCTACCAATTCCATACCAACCATGGGAAGTCATTAGCATGGACTTTGTACTTGGTTTGCCTAGGACTCGAAATGGGAAAGATTCCATATTTGTCATTGTGGACCGTTTCTCTAAAATGGCACATTCCATTCCTTGCAACAAGATAGACAATGCTTCACATGTCGCTAATCTCTTTTGTAGGGAAATATTGCGTCTACATGGTGTGCCAAAGACTATCGTCTCGGACCGCGACGTCAAGTTCCTTAGCTACTTTTGGAAGACACTATGTGCCAAGCTCGGAATCAAGCTACTCTTTTCCACGGCTTACCATCCTCAAACCGACGGCCAAATGGAGGTGACCAACCGCACACTCTCTGCTCTACTGCGAGTACTCATCAAGAAGAACATCAAGGAGTGGGAGGAGTGTCTA
Source organism: Triticum urartu (assembly GCF_003073215.2). NCBI lineage: Eukaryota > Viridiplantae > Streptophyta > Magnoliopsida > Poales > Poaceae > Triticum > Triticum urartu. Next base: position 188,368,864 of record NC_053022.1, on the reverse strand, counting down.
CCTATCGCCGAGTTCGCCTACAATCGGGCAAGACACTCAACAACATGCAAGTCCCCATTCGAGGTCGTCTACGGATTTAACCCATTGTCACCATTGGACATTCTTCCTCTACCACTCCAAGAGCGCATCAATTTGGACGCAAGTGCACGAGCGACACATCTCAAGAAGGTGCATGAAGATACAAGAAACACCATCGAGCGCCAAGTACAACGACTTGCGACCAAGCTCAACATCAACAAGCAAGCTATGGTCTTCAACATTGGTGATCTCATGATGAGGACATCAATACCATTGTTACACCCACAGCCCCTACTGTTACATATACTGGACCAATTACTAGAGCTCGCGCACGCCAATTAAATTATCAGGTACTTTCGTTTCTTGGTAATGATTCTAATGTTCATGAGATTATGATGCTACCTAAATTGGATACATTTGTTTTGCTTACAAATGAAGGGCCTAGCTTGGAGAAGGATGAACATTGGAGCAAGAACACGCATGGAGTTGATGGCATGCGCAAGGGGATCAAGAACGGAGTTACAAGTGATGATTTCAGGACTTTGAAGCCGCCATAAGGAGTGCATGAAGCCTTGGACGAAATATACAAGATGCCACTTCATAATATTCGTCCATAGGCTATTCTAGGTGCTGCGTCACCTTATTAATGGGCCAGGCCCATGTAATTTCGAAATACTTAAGTATAGGCTATTTTAGAGTCCGTATGTGTGGGGAAACAGAGTTAGGGTTGGTTTCGACCCCACCTCAAGGGCCACGAAATTCCCCCTCTTCCTCCATTTATATTACAGCCCTTAGGGTCGTTTAGACTTTGGGTTTGTTTAGATTAAAAGTTCGCATAGCTGCAAACTTCGCGTACTCGTTTGTGTCAACGACCAGACCCAAGACATCACAGAACCCCACCTTGATTCAATAAAGCTTTCATCTTATATTCGCAATATCCCAGATTGCAATCTCAGTTTCTTGCTTGTTCTTCGTTTGCTCGCAGGAAACAGACCCTCGTGGTCAGGTTGATCGTGCTCCGCGTGGTCAATAACCCTCGGAAGTTGGTTTAGCGATTGCTAAGGCGCGACGTCTCGCACGTTCGTAGTCGGATCGTCAAGGTCGACTCCACAGAAAACGATAGCCACTATCTCATCGAAACATCGGGACACCTTAGCCTCTATCATCTCATGTGGCTACACCTTCGCAAGGACCGCTTTCCACAAGAACGCAAGTCTAAGCTTCAACCACGAGCAGATGGACCCTTCAAGGTGCTCGCACGCTACAACAACAACGCTTACAAGATCGATCTCCCGCGCGACAAATACAACGTGAGCGAAATCTTCATCATCAAAGATCTCTCCCCCTTCCATCGTGATGAAGAATTCGATCCAAGGACGGATCTTCCCCAAGGGAGGGGAGATGATGCGGAGCATCCCACGACCATCCCCATGGACGCCACCTCAACTATCCAAGCTCCAAGTGGGTCCATGACAAGGGCTAGGGCACGTGCTATTCAATCTGAGGTGACATCACTCCTACTTGAGTTTCCCTCCTCTTCAAGTGAGACATGGCTACTGCCTAAGTCCGAGCTGCTATGTGTGGTCAGGTACAATGCTCAATACACGGAGCCGAGGGCTGTAGAAGAAGAGACATGCGTCAACACTCTGGACAGCCCGGAACCTCCGGCCAGAGCCCGTAACTTCCGGCCCCCGGACCTTCCAGCCGACCCGGAGCTTCTGGCCACCGATGACTTCAACCAGCCCAGGCGTGCCAACTCTCGGGTTAGCACGGACCCCGTCCCGGACCTTTCGGCGCCCGGAACCTCCGGCCAGCCTGGACCTTCCGGCCCCCGGATGCCAACACATCTCCACCCGCGCCAACTCTATAGTTAGGCCGGATCCTCCCCGGAACCTCCAGCTCCCGGAACTTCCGGCCTCGCCCGGAACTTCCGGTCCTGCGTGCGCGCAGCGACTTGGGCCAAGGCCCGTGTACCCTTTCGTCACCTAGACTATAAATACTCTTCTCCTACCTACGTTTTAGGGTTAGCAAAGAGATAGCTCATGATTATGTGAGAGCTTTGCTCATCCACTTGGTTACCTTCTCCTCAGAGATCGCACCTCCTCGGAGAAGATTCCCCAAGCGGATTCAAGACCCCTCTTTAGGGAAGAACATCAAGACCACCTCACGGAGAAGACCAGTTACCGTTTATCGTCACTAGTTGATCATGGATCATGCATCTTACTCTATGTATTCGGGGATCTAGCACGTGTGTGACTATCTTGTTTGTTTGAGTGTTCCTCTCCTATTTCCCTTGTGTTTCCCCTCGTTTTCCCCTTTGTGTTCTTCGTATTCATCGCGGGATTCCGCTCCTTTCGTGAAATATCGGGTGACTAGGGTTCTACCCTACATCACACATGCTCCTTTACTCCAACTTCCTGATTTTAATAAGACTTTTGAGCTTGAATGTGATGCTAGTGGAATTGGATTAGGAGGTGTGTTATTACAAGATGGCAAACCTGTTGCATACTTTTCTGAAAAATTGAGTGGGCCTAGTCTGAACTATTCTACTTATGATAAAGAATTATATGCTCTTGTTCGGACCTTAGAAACATGGCGACATTATTTATGGCCCAAGGAATTTGTTATACATTCTAATCATGAATCTTTGAAAAACATTAAAAGTCAAGAAAAACTGAACCGTAGACATGCTAAATGGGTTGAATTCATTGAGACTTTCCCTTATGTCATTAAACACAACAAGGGTAAAGAAAATGTTATTGCTGATGCATTGTCTCGTCGTTATACTATGCTTTCACAACTTGACTTTAAAATATTTGGTTTGGAGACCATCAAAGATCATGATGTAGGGTAGAGACCCTAATCGCCCGATCTTTCACGAAAGGAGCGGATCCCGCGGAAATCACGAAGTACACGGCAAAGAACGGAGAGAAAACACAATAAGAAACACGAGAGGAATCACTAAACCGACACGAATAAGTCACACATGGGCTAGATCCTCGAGTACATAAAGGAAAGATACACGATCCACGGACAACTAGGGATGATACACGGTAACCGGTCTTCTCCGTGAGGAGGTCTTGATGTTCTTCCCTAAAGAGGGGTCTTGAATCCGCTTGGGAGGATTCTGTAAGCTTCGGGTGTCGTGGCTGCGGGATTACCCGGATGATCCGGCTGAGTCCGGATGATCCGGAGGGAGGTCCCGACGTCCGGGCTGACGCCAACAGCTGCTCCATCTTCTTCTCGTTTCTTCCGTCTTCTCTTCCATGCTTGGCCTTGGTCCATTGAATCTCCATGGTCATCCCGTATGCGCCTGAGTATACACAAGGTCCATGCATGAGGTAGTAACCATGTCTCGTATGTGGGAAGATATGGTTCAAAGAGGAGTGAGTTCACCTTGTGTCCCATGGCGTATGGTCGAGGTCTTATCGTATGTCCTCTTGGGGCTTGGGGAGTAGTCGAAGTGTACATGGGGATGATCGTGGGATGCACCACGTCATCTCCGCCCCCTTGGGAAAGATCCAACCTCGGATCATGATCCTCATCACCATGGAAACGGTTGTTGTGGACGGACTTGTAGTTGGACGGAGTTGAAGACATTGCGCAATCCAAGTACTCCAAGGTATCGCCGGAGTGGTATACATGCAAGAAGAGCAAACACAAACAACACTCAGAAATACAATGGTTAACGCACAGAAGGTGTCCATCAAATAAACATGAGTTAGTCCAAAGGAATTGTTCATGAAAATGCATGAGATGCTTATCCAAATGATGTAAAATGACATGTAAAGCATTCATGGGAGCAAAAGCATTCATTGTGCACACAAATGTATTGTGGCTGTGATCAATGCAACCACGATGCAAAATGATGTCATAGTGAGACAGTTTATCAATAGCATGAATATGGCAATGTATGCTCAATATGATTATGTTATCATGCAATTGATGGTAGGCAATGTGATCATTATGTATGAATATGCCATCAAGAAATATCACAACAAATTTGCTAAGGAAATGCACAAGCTCATATATCATGGATGACATAGAAATACAAGATGCAACAAGGCAATCATAAGGTGAGTCAATCCATGCATAAGATGCAAATTTGTTATGGGTGGTGTTGTACCATAGCTCAATGTTGTGGTAGAAGTGGTGGTCCGGTGGTGAATCCACTAAGTACGAGCTCTCCTCAACTTGAATGTCCATGGAGCCAATCTCCAATGTCGCTCCTCCGTTCGCGAGATGTATCATGTGGACAACAAGAAGGAGACAACAATGAAAGAGTGATCCATCTAATATGCGTATTTGAGGATGTCTCAAAGGGAAGGAGTTCACCTTTAGGGTATTCTCGCAAATATTGGTGTCGCGCATCTTGTATGCCTTCGCATGACCAAGTTGTCGCATAACGGCACCACCTTGTGAATCTTCCCAAATGAAAGAACATGACAAACACTTGAAAAAACAAATGAGGTTATCGGAGATGCAAAACCTATCATTCGTGTGGTATAATACCCAACAAGTGGATGCATCATGCTCATCATAAGAAAGGACAAGGGAGCATTTCATAGTACGGAGGCATATGATGTGAGAACAACCAAATAGAATAGGCGCAAGCAAGCAAGCATGCATCACAAGTAAAGTGTCCAAGTCTCCACGATCAATAAGCATAGCAAGTTGGCACTCAATACAAGGGTATATGAGATATGGCACTAATGGAGACAAGAGACAATGATCAAGATGTATCATGTGAGAGGCATGAACATATACGTCATGAACCCAAGAAAGCAAGTAATAATGGAACATGGGTGATGCGACAAAGTAAGCAATCATATGAATCAAGGCAAGCAAGCTAGTAGTGCGAAGATGCAATGTACTAGAAGGAATCATGTTAAGTATGTCATGTGTGCAAATGGTAGTCATGAATAATGCACAACACACATCACAAGCATGAAGGCAAGATATGAGCAAAATAGCATCAATAGCATGAGGCACATGATAAACATGGCAATAGCAACAAGGATCTCCACCAAGCATGCAAATACACAAATGAGTAGTAAAATGGTGAATCATGGGTAAATGCAAGCAAGGGTGATGCGTTACTAGGAGTGCTCCTGCTGCCTTCATCAGATGAACTGGAGGGACTAGTGCCCTCACTCATCACCACTTGCTGCTCTGACATATTTTGGCTATCACTCTGGTCTGACATGCTGCAAACTGACTGCTGACCCTGTGAATAGATTATAGATGAGATAGAAAAGAATGAGCATCACAAAATGCAGAGATTTTTGCAAAAGAATGATCCAAAAACTTAGTTTTAGTTTCCCACTAAAATCATCTCGGATCTACCGATTTTCAAACTCGGTGATACCGAAGCAGTTTTGGAACCTAAACTAGTGAACTCGGTAGGACCGAGTCACAGTTCGGTGGCACCGAGACTGCTAGGGTTTCACTGAGTTCAAAAATCGGTCACACCGATAAGTAATTCTCAGTTAGACCGAGTCTCACTTGTGCAATGGCATAAGCCAAATCGGTGGGACCAAGTTTTTCAACTCGGTGGGTCCGAGATAGTTTCGGCGGAAACCTAAACCTAGAATTTTCGAATCAAACCTAATCTATGAGTGTTTTGACTGGATAGGAGTGTTTCAATCGTGGCAAGAATCAATATGATCACAATGTGCTAGGAATCAGATTGGAGAATAGCACAAAGATCAAGTCCATACCCTAGTTCGGTGGGGACTTGCTACGGCGACAACGGCGGGGCAGAATTCCCGTTGACGGCGATGGAGACCAGCGACTGGAGGCTGCTGGCGGCGAGAAGATGATCCGGAGACCACGAGGGCAGAGCAGGCTATCGCGCGGGCGAAGGGGTTCGGAGAAATTTCCAAATTTTGCCCGTGACTATATATAGCCCGACCCTGTCGGTGTGAACGAGTGGAACGACTCGGTGGCACTGAGATTCATAACTGCGTGCAGTTACTGAAACTCGATATGACCGAAAGGTTCAAATCGGTTGCACCGAGATCGAAAACCTAGATCAACTTAATGATCTTGGTAGGACCGAAAGTGGAGTATCGGTCAGACCGAGAATCATAAAGAGGTTTTGGAAGTTTAAGTCTATGACGAATCGGGGACTCCGAGCGCTCCTCACACAGAGTGGTTCGAATCTGACTTGATCAAATTTTGTGATGCAGCATGAATAGAGTTTGAGACGAGAAAAACATAGATAGCTAGAGGAGGTTCTTAGGCATTCTTGTCCATCCACTTGGCAAAAAGAAATAAAGCCGAACAATCAAAACAACAAGTGGATGTCCTCGAATGAGTAAAATATGCAACCAGCATGCTCACACAATAAGATGGCAAATGAAATATGTGACAAGGCATGCACAACCAATTCTAGCATCTATCAAGCAATTTGCGATGACTAGGTCATCTATATATGAGTATATTGACTTAGGAGTCAAGTGAGATCACTTGATCATAGGTCATACTCATCGTTTAAGCTCAAGTGGGGTTACCACTTTTACATAAAGCATTGTTGTGTTCACATCTTTAGAGTTGCTTTAGCTCAATTCTTAGAGTAAAGCTCCCCCTAGATGTGATATCCCCCCTAAGAGGGATGAACTAACCTTGGGTTTTGTCGATGATGACTTCATGTAGATATTGAAGATGTGGATGCTCAATGTTGATGTAGATCTCTTGGAGCTATCCATTTGAGTGAATTGCACTTTCAATACCTACATGGGTTAGTCCCACAAGGAACAAACAAGGATATCCATAGACATAGAGTGATGCACACAAAAGATGATGTCCATGAAAACTTTTAGGTTACCTTGTCCCTTGTCTTACCAACAAGAGGGTTTGTGACTCCTTGAACTAGTGCAAGATGTGGAAGTTGATTGCACTTGTTCTTGCCAAAATGATAAGAGTGAAGTATGTTGGCGGATTCACCCTCAAGAACTCTCTAGTTCTTCTTCTTTTGGATCCACATCATCTTGATGGGAATCCTTGGAGTTGTAGTCGTACTTGATGAAGTGGAACTTGAAGTAGTCTTGGGAATCCACTTGACTAAGGTCTTTGGAGCTTCTTCAAATGCATCAATTTCCTCTTGAAGCTTGTCCTTGCCTTTTTGCTCGTAGTCTTGTGGTGGAAGATCATCTTGAGCTTGTGTCCCCTTGAAAGAAGTATACTTCTCTTGTTGAGGGACAAACTTTGTCTTGGGGTATTGATCTTCTTCCCACTCAACTCCATTGGCATTGAACTTTCGTTCAAAACCAACACCTTGATTCTTCCGGTGCATTCCTTGCTTGCGCACAATTTCCTCGAATTGCTTACTCCCGGCAAGGATTTTGTACACTCCTTTCTCTATAATTCCCTTCAATAAACTATTTTCTTGCTCAAGTGTAACTTGGCTAAGAGAATCATTAGTGGAATCAAGAGAGCTACTAGAAGTAACAATATTGGATTTAGCATGATCATTGTTACTACTAGAGGAAGAATCTTTCTTGTTACTAGACTGGACTTGAGGCATGTAAGTGGATAAGAGTAAACGCTTGGCAATGTAAGAAGAACTTTTCTTGTGGAGATCATCATTGATTGCCTTTAAGAACTCATGCTCTTGCTCAAGATTGAGCTTTTCAAAGCGTAATTTCTCATGAGCTCTTAAAAGTTCTCGATGATCTTCGAAGATAGTGTCATGAGCTAACTTAAGAGTTTTTAGTTCTTTAGTTAGAGCCTCAATCTTCTCCTTATCATTGTCATTCGTTTTATCTTGATTAGCATGATTAATTGGTCATTCATCATAGTATTCATCACTAGAGTTGTCACCAAGCAAATCATCACCTAACAAGTCATCTTCATCACTATTGAAATCAACATACTCGGGGTGTGTTACCTTAGGACCTTTGGCCATGAAGCATCTTCCAATTCCTTCATTTGGTGAGTCAAATATGTCGTAGGAGTTGGTTGACACAAGTGCTAGACCGGCAACACCTTCATCTTGAGTATCTTCGGAGTCGGAGTGATAACTTCTCTCGGAGTGGCTGTCGGAGTCGGAGCCGGATACCCATTCACCAACATGAGCTTGATGTCTTCGTCTTGTGTAGCTCTTTGATGATTTTTCCTTCCTTTCCGAATCCTTGCTTCTCCGTGAGTATCTTCGTTCATAACGATCATCTCTACTCCTTCTCTCTCTTGGTGGTGATCCGTTGCTTATTCTTTTTGGAGAATCTTCTCTTCTCTTGTAGGGAGTCGTACACTCATTGGAATAGTGTACGGGTCTTCCACAATTGTAGCAGCTTCGCTCTCGACTAGAAGATCTTTTGTCATTGTAGGACCTTGACTTGGAGCTTCTATCTTTGCTTCTGCTCTTGTAGAACTTGTTGAAGTTCTTCACCATTAAGCTCAATTCTTCATTGAAGTCTTGTTTCTCACTTGCTGATGTAGGGGCTTCACATGAGGCTTTATAGGTACCACTTGATTTGTTGTGAAGTTCCTCTTTATCCTTAAGTGACATCTCATGAGCAACAATTCTTCCAATCACCTCCGTTGGCTTGAGATCTTTGTAATTGGGCATCATTTGGATCAATGTGCACACGGTATCATATTTTCCATCCAAGGCTCTTAGAATCTTCTTGATGATGAATTTATCGGTCATCTCTTCACTTCCTAAGCCGGCAATCTCATTTGTGATGAGAGCAAGCCTAGAGTACATCTCAGCGACACCTTCACCATCCTTCATCTTGAACTTGTCAAGTTGGCTTTGAAGTACATCCAACTTGGATTCCTTGACGGAGTCGGTACCTTCGTGCATATCAATCAAAGTGTCCCAAATTTCCTTTGCATTCTCAAGGCGGTTGATTTTGTTGAATTCTTCGGGGCACAATCCGTTGAAGAGAATATCACAAGCTTGAGCATTGTATTGCAACATCTTCAACTCATCCGCGGTAGCTTCACGGTTCGGTTCTCTCCCATCAAAGAAGTCACCTTGCAAACCAACACACACAATAGCCCAAACGGCGGGGTTATGTCCAAGAATATGCATTTTCATTTTATGCTTCCAACTAGCAAAATTAGTACCATCAAAGTAAGGACCTCTACGGTGATAATTTCCCTCGCTAGACGCCATACTCTCCTAGGTTGTGAAACCAAGGCTATGACCACCAAAAGCTATGGAGATCAAGCAAATGGAGACCAAAGCTCTAATACCACTTGTAGGATCGAAAGTATGTCAGAGGGGGGTGATTAGACTACTTGACCAAATAAAAACTTAACCTTTTCCCAATTTTAGTTCTTGGCAGATTTTAGCTAATTTAGGACAAGTCAAGCAATCATCACATGATTCAAGCAAGCATGCAAAGAGTATATTGGCAGCGGAAAGTAAAGCATGCAACTTGCAAGAATGTAAAGGGAAGGGTTTGGAGAATTCAAACGCTATTGGAGACACGGTTGTTTTTCCCGTGGTTCGGATAGGTGGTGCTATCCTACATCCACGTTGATGGAGACTTCAACCCACGAAGGGTAACGGTTGCGCGAGTCCACACAGGGCTCCACCCAAGGGCAACGGTTGCGCGAGTCCACACAGGGCTCCACCCACGAAGGGGCCATGAAGAAGCAACCACCCACAAAGGGTCCATGAAGAAGCAACCTTGTCTATCCCACCATGGCCAACGCCCACACAGGACTTGCCTCACTAGCGGTAGATCTTCACGAAGTAGGCGATCTCCTTGCCCTTACAAACTCCTTGGTTCAACTCCACAATCTTGTCGGAGGCTCCCAAGTGACACCTAGCCAATCTAGGAGACACCACTCTCCAAGAAGTAACAAATGGTGTGTAGGTAATGAACTCCTTGCTCTTGTGCTTCAAATGATAGTCTCCCCAACACTCAACTCTCTCTCATAGGATTTGGATTTGGTGGAAAGAAGATTTGAGTGGAAAGCAACTTGGGAAGGCTAGAGATCAAGATTCATATGGTAGGAATGGAATGTCTTGGTCTCAACACATGAGTAGGTGGTTCTCTCTCAGAACATATGAGTTGGAATGGTGTGTGTGTTCTGATGGCTCTCTCATCAAATGAGGAGGAGGTGGAGGGGTATATATAGCCTCCACACAAAATCCAACCGTTACACAGTTTTCCAATCTCGGTGGGACCGAATCAATAAGCTCGGTCGGACCGAAAATGTAAACCTAGTGACCGTTAGTGATTTTCGGTGGGACTGACATGCAACTTGGTAGGACCGATATGGTTAGGGTTTGGGCATAACGTAATCTCGGTGAGACCGATTACACAAACTCGGTGAGACCGAATTTGGTAATTAGCTAACCAGAGAGTTGGTTAGGCAAACTCGGTGGGACCGATTTGCTCTTTCGGTGAGACCGAGTGGAACTCGGTGAGACCGAAAAGTTATAAAGGGGAAACACTGAGTTTACATTGCAATCTCGGTGGGACCGATTCGCTCTTTCGGTAAGACCGAAAAGTTACGAAAGGGAAACAGAGAGTTTGCAACCCCATCCCGGTGAGACCGAGATCCCTATCGGTAGGACCGAATTGCTAGGGTTTGGTAGTGGCTAATGACAAGTGAAACTCGGTGGCGCCGGATAGGAAGAATCGGTAGGACCGAGTTTAGCTTAGGGTTTAGGTCATATGTGGATATGGGAAAGTAGTTGAGGGTTTTGGAGCATATCACTAAGCACTTGAAGCAAGAGGCTCATTAAGAAACACCTCATCCCTCCTTAATAGTATTGGCTTTTCCTAAAGACTGAATGTGATCTTGGATCACTAAAATATAAAATGAAGAGTCTTGAGCTTTTGAGCTTGAGCCAATCCTTTGTCCTTAGCATTTTGAGGGTTCCACTTTCACATCCATGCCATGCCAATCATTGAGCTTTCCTGAAATAATCATCTTGGAATAGCATTAGCTCAATGAGCTATATGTTGTTATGAATTACCAAAACCACCTAGGGATAGTTGCACTTTCAGGAGCATCCCAAGATCATCCCCATGGACGCACCTACACCTCCAACGACACCACTTGGACCAATGACACGAGCCCGAGCCAAAGCTATCGAAGATAAGGTGAACTCACTCCTCTCTGAACTTCCACTTTCTATACATGAGACATGGATACTACCTAAGTTCGAGGTGTTGTGCATGATTAGGTACCAAGAAGGTCCTCCCGAAGATGTACATGAAGATGTACAAGTCCCCAAGTCCGCAGAAGAGGAGAACAAACGGAAGGAGACAAGAGCATCTCCCAAGCCCCGGACATCCGGCCAAGGCCCCGGACGTGCGGCCCCTGGAGCGTCTTCCACTATAGCAGCCCAGCCACAGAAGGCTACAGGCCCCGGACATCCGGCCCCTCCCGAGCCCCCGGACATCCGGCCACCGGCCCGGAAATCCGGCCACTCCGAACCTGAGAGCAACAAAGGCCACCGCTCCAGCCCGGACATCCGACATCGCCTAAAAGCCTGGACATCTGGCCCGACCAGCCCGGACATCCGGCCCGACCAGCCCGGACATCCGGCCTCCCCTGTCTGCGCACAGTGAAAGGCCGAGGCCTGTGTATCCCTTCTCCCCCTAGACTATATATACTCTATCCCGTACAACTTTCTAGGGTTAGCAAAGGATTAGCTCATATTTTGTGTGAGAGCTTTGCTCATCCACTTGGTTACCTTCTCCTCGGAGATTCGAGCCTCCACCGGAGAAGATCCCCCAAGCGGATTCAAGACCCCTCTTTAGGGAAGAACATCAAGACCTCCTCACGGGGAAGAACCGGTTACCCTTTTGTATCGTCCCTAGTTGTCCGTGGACAGTGTATCGTTCTATGTATCCGAGGATCTAGCACATGTGTGACTTGTTCTTGTTAGTTTGAGTGTTCCTCTTGTGTTTCCCCTTGTGATTTCCCTTGTTTCCCTCTTTGTGTTCCTTGTGTTCTTCGCGGGATCCGCTCCTTTCGTGAAAGATTGGGCGATTAGGGTTCTACCCTACATCATCTTGGATCAGAGCCAGCTTGTCTCTTGATACCATCATCTTGGTATCTAGAGCCACATTGATCACGATTTCGGAGCCTCCCCATTGTGTTTCTAGCCTTGTTTTGTTGTTTCTCGTCCTACTTCGAAAATTCCCCACCAAAAATAGCCCCAAATTTTTTTTGTGATTTGTTGGTGTGTTGAGATTTTGTTGGTTTGGATCCATGGATTTGCTTTGTTTTGAGTGGATATAACTTCCCATCCTTTTCCTCCCAATTTCCATCCACAAATTCCTCCGAATTTCGCTCGGATTTAACCTCCCCACGCGGTGTTCATCCCGTTCGTCCCCGGATCCAGAGCCCAGACATCCGGCCCGTAGAGCCCGGACATCCGGCCCCACCCGGACATCCGACCTCTGGCAGCAACATCTCCATCCACTGCCCCGTTTTCTGCCCAATTTCCACCAAATTTTGTTCCGGTGCCCACCATATACCATATATACTTCCGCAAACCTCCACCATTTCCGCATAACCCAACAATTTTTGGACCGTTTCGCTCTCCGACACAATTGCTACTTCGAGGTTTGAGAATTTGAGTTGCGGTATCGTATCCTTTTGTGTTTTGGCTATCTAGGTACGGTTCGACATCGACATCACCGCCGCTCATCTTCGCCACGGACGCATCATCAATAACGACCACCTCGACTACATCTTGGTATTCGTGCCACCATTTTGACACCATACTGGAAGCAAGACCGGTAACCTCATCTTGGTATTGGACATATCATTCTTGCCATTACATTGATAGCCATCATAGCCTTACTCCTTTGCATTGCTTACCCATCGAGACTAGCCATTGAGTATTGCCGGCAACAAGACTTGTGCACATTAGTGATCATACTTCCCATAGCATACATAAATCATTGTTGCATATACTAGTATCATCTCTTGTGTCACAAAGTTGTCATCACATACTCATTTGCTATCTTGGTTCGTCAAGCATTGCATGAGAAAAGAGCTCAAACATCAAAGAGCCAAACAAGCTTTTAAGCAAAGTGAAAAGATAAGCAAAGAGCTTTTAAGCAAGAACCATAGCATCTTACAACATTAAGATTGTCATACTCGATCATCTTGGATCATATCATAGCAACACCTTGCATAGAACATATTTGGGGTAGAAGTCGTTGCATTTTTGCTAAGTAGGTTGTGCACAAGTTCTTGTATCTGCCCATTGTGCAATCGTGCTAGCGTCTCTCTAGTGTTGTGCAACAAGAGCATTTTTGTGGATTCCACATTTTGGCTCACCCTTGGTTGCACAACCCCACTTATCTTTTTGCGCGTGTGTTTCTGTGTACCTTATATGCTTGGTCTACGTGTTACATTGCATCTTGCGAATCTTTTCCAACATTATTGAAGCTCACTTACAACTGCATCAAATTTTGTGCCACCATCCTAACCAAGCTCCACCAAAAGCTTTTACTTGTGTAGGCGTGAGAAACTGACAAGAGCTCGTACCAATTGTGCTATTTCCTTGTACTACATTGGAGTGATCCTCGATCCACTTTCAACTTAGGTCAAGGTACATTTGGTACTCGTTCTTCCCTTTCCACCACTCACATTTGTCTTGGAATGATGGATAGGCCAAGTACTTCTACCAACCCACTCTTCATGGAGCAAGACGACGACATGAACTCCTTCGTCACCAAGAGCCACCTCTTTGGTGCACAACGTGCTTTGCATCAAGAGCAACAAGCTATGAGTGAACGCATCGACAACCTTGCCGCCGACTTGCGACTTTCCGAGCAACATACAAGGGTCTACTTCGACCACAAGCTTGACGATCACAAGCAAGAGAATGACGCAAGGATGGACGAAATTCGTGCTTTGTTGCTCAACCGCTCGTCTTCCACTTCAAGAAGGAGCCGTTCAAGCCGCCACTCCGACTTCACCCTCTCCGGCTCTAGTACACCGACATCGAACACTCTTCGTCAAGCCGCGCGCACCGACCGTCAAGCAAGCCTCCATCCCCTACGAGACACCGACTCTCAAGAGCGCCGACAACGTCAAACTCAAGAGGACTTTGCGCTAGCAAGAGAACGGCAACGACAACGCCAACATGAAGAGCAAGAGCAAGCACGTCTACACCAAAATGCTCAAGATGCCGAGGCACAACGTCAAGAACAACAACTCTGTGACGCTCAAGCACTTGTGGCGCAACAAGCTCTATGCGATTCGAGTCGAGCCGTTGCCGACTGAAGCCGACAAGCTGTAGCGACCTGACCCGAATGGATCACGTCTACTGTGCTACGGTGTCATCCCTGGATTAGTAATGCTGACACCACACAGTACATCGAGGTTTTATAGCAGAGTTTCAATCACACACTTATTACATCGATGGCTCAAAAAGAACTTATTACAATAAATATGGCTGAAGGCCATCTAATAACGATAACAGCGGAAGACTCGGAAGATAAATGGGTCCATCAACTCCAGCGGCATCACTGAGTATAGAACCACGACCTAAACGCCTCAATAGTCGTCTGAAAAGTCTGCAACATTAACGTTGCAGCCCGAAAACGGGTCAGCACATGGAATATGCTGGCAAAGTAACACATAGAGAGTAATGGAATGAAACAGCTATACTACATGCATATATGGCTGGTGGAAAGCTCTATGGTTACAGTTTTGCGTAAAGCCAGTTTTTCCCTACTGCAAAGGAATAAATTTTATTTAACTATCATGGTGGTTGTGAAACATTGAGAATGGTTGACAGCATTCTCAATCCCAATTAAAAGTAATTAAACCCAATAACATTAATTAGAAGTAACATGTTGAGATTCACAATGATATTCAAGTACTAGATACTCAAGTTGTCCATAACCGGGGACACGGCTAATCATGATTAGTTTGTTACTCTGCAGAGGTTTGCGCACTTTTCCCCACATGACTCGATCGCCTCCGTTTGTTTTCTCGCACTACATGGTGTTTGAGAAACGGATGACCGAGACATAGTCTTTCAGAAGCACTAGCACCTTACATGTGGGGTAGACCGGTACACCTACATCCCCTACATCTGCTAGTCCACCCCGTAAGAGTTCGCACAACTTAGTCAACTATGCCAGAGCCCATAATAGCATGTGGCTGCACACGGAAGTTTCTAGCATGAATTATCTTATGATCCCTTTGAGCCTGGGTGGCGGTCCAAAAAAAACAGGCAAGTCCTGATAGACATCAGGTGCCTCAATCCACCCAGATGTGTGTTTAAGTTGCCACCTTAGATAAACCATTAAAATTATCAATCTCACATCTGTCATGGATATCACTCACCCAATCCACGTCTACTAGCATAGCATGGCAATATAAGCAAACGTAGAGTAACTCCCAAAGGTTTCATAATAATACAGGTAATAGGTACTACCTCATCTACTTCCCATCCCACAATTTAATTAGATCCTAATCAAGCAATGTGTGAGGATTGATCTAATGCAATAAAACTGGGTTGCAGAAAAGGTATGATCAAAGTGTTACTTGCCTTGCTGATGATCCGCGAGTCCTAGGGTTTCGAAGTAACAAGCGGCGCAATCCGGGTAATCTATCGCAGACAAACAACAAGCATACAATAAGTACTCATCTAATGCACAGGTAAAACTCGAACAAGAGATCGAACCAGGTAGTTCAACTTAAGAACTCCGGTTGCAAGAAAGAACGAAAAACAAACAGCGGAAGAAAACAACTCGGTTCTAGCAAGTTGAAACTAGGTCAAAATTTTACTGTAACAAAAGCTTGTTCAAGTTGATTAGACAGAACGGTGGTTTCGAGACGAAACTCCAGGCACTTGAATCACCTGATTCCGATAAACGAGCGAAAAGATAGACTAGGAAGAAGATCGGATCTGAGATCGCGATCGCGGAATAAATCCGACGAAAAGAAAAAGAAGAACGGTTAAACGAACGGACGTTCGTTAACCTAGAAGAATCCGGTGATCACGTTCGGTAGGACGAACGGTCCGGCGAACGGTCCAAAGCAACTAAATTGGAGAAGAAAACGAATCCGATCTAGGGTTTTGGAGAAGAAAACCGATCGAAAAACTGATCTAGAAAACCGGAACGGTTTAGAGAAGAAAAGAATCGGAACGATTAGAAGAAAACGATCCGAGAAAAAGAATAGATGTAGCGCGGGGCAACCTTGGCGAGGTCTCCGGTGAGGGGCTCCGGCGGCGTCGGCGTAGGGCGGCGGCGCAAGGTGCGGTGGCGGCGCGGGGTGTGGGGCGGCGGCGCAAGGTGCGGCGGCGGCGCGGGTGTGGGGTGGCGGCGGCAAGGTGCGGCGGCGGCGCGGGGTGTGGGGTGGCGGCGCGGGTGTGGCGGCGCGGCGGCGGTGACGTAGGGCGCGGTGTGATGCGGCGCGGCGGCGGTGACGCAGGGCGCGGTGTGATGCGGCGCGGCGGCGGTGCAAGGCGCGGTGTGATGCGGCGCGGCGGCGGTGCAAGGCGCGGTGTGGAGGAGTGCTTTGATTTGATGTGTTTAGAGGGGGGGGTGCTTGGGTATTTATATTGGGGAGGGGAGGGGTTTACTTGGGGTAGAGGACAAGGAATTAGAATAGGAGTAGGAAAGATCTAGAAAATAAACGGAGGAGGACTAAAGAAAACGAAATAAGGAAAAGGGGACAAGGGGGCGCCCTAGAATCCTAAAAGGATTCGGTCCTAGCAAGAGGCGGCGGCGGCCGACCGGCTCCTGGCTCGGCGCCTGGCGCCTGGGAGCGCGGCGGTAGGTGGCTTGGCTTGGGCCTTTGGCCCAAGGCGCTGCTCAATTTTTTTTAAATAGTTTCCTCGCGCAGAAAAAAAAACAAAAAAGGGATCTAAACGAACTCCGAAAAATCTAAAGTAAATTTTCCCCGACTCCTAAAAATGAGCCGAACAAAATGAACTTTTCTCCGGACCTAAAATGCAATTTTTTTGAAAACGCGCATTTTTCCCTATCCAAATAAAATGCAAATAAACACCGGAAAGCAAAATTGATCTATTTATTATATCTTCATTTTTCCTAAATTTGGGAAAGTCATATTATTCCCTCTCTCATATATTTTGACACCGGAAAAATTATTGAAGATAAAATAAATAAATCAAATGATCCTATTTTCAAAATTCGAGAGAACTCTCAAATATGAAAATAACGAAATCTCCAACTCTCTCCGAGGGTCCTTGAGTTGCGTGAAATTTCTAGGATCAACCAAAATGCAAGAAAATATGATATGCATATGATCTAGTGTATAACATTCCAAATTGAAAATTTGGGATGTTACACAAGCCCGTGAACAAGAGGAAGCACTTCACGAAGAAATTCAAGAACGAAGATTTCAAGCTCGCGTGCATCGTCAAGTTCCTCCTCGAGCTCGACAAGCTCCTCCACAAGCTCGCCAAGAACAACAAGTCAATCAAGAGCATGAAGGCAATGGAGATCCTCCACGACAAGAACAACATGGCGATAACAACCCTCCACGCCAAGAGCACCACAAGTTGATCAATCATCAACAACATGGGCGTCATCATCCCCGACCCCAACACAATGAAGAGCAACGTTATGGAAAACTCAAGTTCACCATGACCAAGTTCAACGGAGGCAACGATCCCGAAGAGTACCTTTCATGGGCATTGAAAGTTGACAAGATCTTCCGTTTGCACAATTTTGAAGAAGAGAAGAATATCGCGATGGCATCCCTTGAGTTCCAAGAATATGTGCTCATTTGGTGGGAACAAATCATAGAGCGCTGAGAGTCAAGAGGTGAACCACCCATCACTACTTGGGCGCAAATGAAGGATGTCATGAGAGCACGCTTCGTACCTACCTACTACAACCGTGACCTCTTCAAGAAACTCCAACAACTCAAGCAAGGAACAAAGAGAGTTGAAGAATACTACAAGGAGATGGAGATTGCAATGATAAGAGCCAATGTCACGGAAGATGATGAGCAAACAATGGCACGTTTCTTGAATGGACTCAATCATCCCATCGAGAAGATCGCCGACTTCCAACCATACTCCAATCTCATCGAGCTAGTGCACCAAGCTACCAAAGCGGAACGCCAAGTGCAAGATGATTTCAAGTATGCCAAGTTCTCATCCAAGTCCTACGGCTTCTCCAACAACCAAGCTTCAATGACTCCAACACCAACTATAACGCCTTCTTCTACCAACATCGACAAGTCGACTTCCAAGAAGGCTTCGTCAACTACAAGCCATCCTCCTATGAGCAACTTCAAGCCGAGAGCTTCATCATCATCAACTCCAACCGACGAGACCGTCAAGACAAGTTCCTTCAAGTGTTTCACTTGTGGAGGCCGAGGCCACAAGTCCTACGAGTGCACCAACAAGCGAACCATGGTCTTCAACGACGATGGCACTTATGACTCCATGAGCGAAGGCGAAATGGAAGCCCTCGAGCAAGTCACCATGCACCGTCAAGTGAACAATGAAGAAGAACAAGTCTTTTGTGATGAAGACTCAAGTCCCGCACTTGTTGTCTCCAAAGTCTTGACTCTCCAACATCACGAAGAGGAAGACCTACGATGCCACATATTTCACACCAAGGCCGGCATCAATGGACGATCCGTCAAGGTCATCATCGGTGGAGGGAGTTGTCATAATCTCGCAAGTGAAGAACTTTGCTCCATGCTCGAATTGCCCAAGACAAAGCATCCACATCCATACAAAGTGCAATGGCTTAGTGACTCCGGCACTATCCAAGTCGAGCACCGAGTACAAGTCTCCTTCAAGATCGGCGCCTACGAAGACACCTTGGAGTGCGACGTCGTTCCAATGACCGTTTGTCATCTTCTCCTTGGACGGCTGTGGAAATTCGATAGAGGAGTTGTCCACAACGGCCGAACGAACCACTACATCTTCAAGATGAAGGGCAAGGAGTACGTCCTCCGTCCAATGTCGCCAAGTCAAGTGATCGCCGACAAGCAAGCCACCCCTCGTGGAGATCTTAGTGAGAGAGCGAACCACCAAAAAGAGAGTGAGCACCACAAGTCAAAATTGAGTGCCTCCACGATGAGCGAAAACAAAAACCTAGTTCTATTTGCCACCAAACGTGAGATAAGAGAAGTGTGTGAGAATCCATCTAGTGTCCTACACTACGTCCTCGTGTGCAAGGACAATGCACCACAAACTAACACTTCTCACACTCTTCCTCTAGTGTTGTCTTCTCTTTTGCAGGAATTTCAAGATGTTTTCCCCGATGAGCTACCTCCGGGTCTACCTCCTCTACGAGGCATTGAGCACCGCATCGACCTCATCCCCGGAGCACCGCTTCCGAACAAAGCTCCCTACCGCGTCAACCCCGAAGAAACCAAAGAAATACAAAAGCAAGTAAAGCATCTCATAGACCATGGACATGTGCGTGAAATTTTGAGCCCTTGTGCCGTACCGGTCATTCTTGTGCCAAGACGTGATGGTAGTTTTCGCATGTGCTCCGATTGTAGACCTATCAATGCCATCACCGTTCACTATAGGTATCCCATTCCACGCCTAGATGATATGCTTGATGAGCTTAGCGGTGCCACTATATTTTCCAAAATTGATCTTAAGAGTGGTTACTATCAAATCCGCATACAAGAGGGTGATGAATGGAAAACCACCTTCAAAACCAAGTTTGGTTTGTATGAGTGGTTAGTCATGCCTATGGGTCTTTCGGGATCACCGGGCACTTTTATGCGCCTCATGAATCATGTCTTTCGCCCTTACATTGATATATTTGTTGTGGTCTACTTTGATGACATTCTTGTGTTTAGCAAATCTATCAAAGAGCATGTCACCCATGTCCGCACCATTTTGCAAACTCTTAGAAAAGAGTGCCTCTATGCTAATATGGAGAAATGCCTTTTTGGTGTTGATAAGCTCGTTTTCTTGGGTTTTGTTTTTTCTTCTAAGGGTGTTCATGTTGATGAGTCCAAGATCAATGCTATTAAGACTTGGCCGCAACCAACCAACTTGCATCAAGTGAGTAGTTTTCTTGGCCTTGCGGGTTTCTATCGTCGCTTTGTGAAGGATTTTAGCACCATTGCTTCGCCTTTGCATGCTTTGGACAAGAAGAATGCACCTTTTGTTTGGGGACCATCCCAAGATACCACATTCAATGAGCTTAAGAATTTGCTTACTCATGCTCCCGTGCTTGCTTTACCGACTTCGACAAGCCTTTTGAAATTCATTGCGATGCTAGTGGTAATGGCATAGGAGGTGTGTTAACGCAAGAGAAGCGCCCCATAGCTTATTTTAGTGAGAAACATTCCGGAGCGCAACTCAATTACCCCATCTATGACAAAGAGCTATATGCTTTAGCCCGTGTTTTTCATGAATGGGAACATTACCTTCGTCCCCATGAGTTTATCATTCATACCGATCATGAGACTCTCAAGTATCTTAAGGGACAAACAAAGTTGAACATGGGTCATGCTAAATGGAGTGAATTTATTGAGTCTTCTCCCTGTGTCATCAAGTACATCAAGGGTAAAGAAAACATCACAGCGGATGCTCTTTCCCGCATATGCATGCTTGTCACGCAACTTGAGTTAGATGTCATTGGCTTCGAGCACATCAAAGACTTGTATGAGCATGATGCAACTTTTGCTACTCCTTATGCCAAGTGTTTGTCGAATACATCTTGGGAACGCTATTACATCAAAGACAGCTATCTTATGAGAGCTAACAAACTTTGCATCCCCGAGTCGTCTCTTCATTTGTTGCTTTTGCAGGAATCTCATGGAGGAGGCTTAATGGGACATTTTGGACGCGACAAGACGTTCGCCACACTCTCAAAGAACTACTTTTGGCCAAAGATGTTTCGGGACGTCAATCGTTTCACCAACCGTTGTTCTACATGTCAAAAAGCTAAGTCCAAAGCTCAATCTCGTGGACTCTATATGCCTCTACGAATTCCATACCAACCATGGGAAGACATTAGCATGGACTTTGTACTTGGTTTGCCTAGGACTCGCAATGGGAAAGATTCCATATTTGTCGTTGTGGACCGTTTCTCAAAAATGGCACATTTTATTCCTTGCCACAAGATAGACGGTGCTTCACATGTTGCTAATATCTTTTGTAGGGAAATTTTGCGTCTCCATGGTGTGCCAAAGACCATCGTCTCGGACCGCGACGTGAAGTTCCTCAGCTACTTTTGGAAGACCTTATGCGCCAAGCTCGGAATCAAGCTACTCTTCGCCACGGCCTACCATCCTCAAACCGACGGTCAAACGGAGGTGACAAACCGCATACTCTTCGCTCTACTTCGAGTACTCATCAAGAAGAACATCAAGGAGTAGGAAGAGTGTCTACGCATCGCCGAGTTCGCCTACAACCGAGCAAGACACTCAACAACCGGCAAGTCCCCTTTCGAGGTCGTCTATGGATTCAACCCTTTGTCACCATTGGATATTCTACCTCTACCACTCCAAGAGCGAATCAATTTGGACGCAAGTGCACGAGCGACCCATCTCAAGAAGGTGCATGAAGATACAAGAAACACCATCGAGCGCCAAGTACAACGCCTTGCGACCAAGCTCAACGTTAACAAGCACCCTATGATATTCAACATTGGAGACCTCGTGTGGCTACACCATCGCAAGGACCGCTTTCCCCAAGAACGCAAGTCCAAACTTTGACCACGCGCGGAGGGACCATTCAAGGTGCTTGCACGCTACAACAACAACGCTTACAAGATCGACATTCCTCGTGACAAGCACTCCGTGAGCGACATCTTCAACATTAATGATCTCTCTCCCTACCATGGTGATGAGGATTTCGATCCGAGGACAGATCTTCTCCAAGGGAGGGGAGATGATGCAGAGCATCCCTAGATCATCCCCATGGACGCACCCACACCTCCAACGGCACCACTTGGACCAATGACATGAGCCCGAGCCAAAGCTATCGAAGATAAGGTGAACTCTCTCCTCTCCGAACTTCCACTTTCTATGCATGAGACATGGCTACTACCTAAGTCCGAGATGTTGCGCATGATTAGGTAGCAAGAGGGTCCTCCCGAAGATGCGCATGAAGACAGACAAGTCCCCAAGTCCACGGATGAGGAGAACCAACGGAAGGATCCAAGAGCATCTCCCAGGCCCCGGACATCCGGCCCCTGGAGCGCCTTCCTCTACAGCTGCTCAACCACCAAGTGCCTACAGGCCCCGGACATCCGGCCCCGCAAGCCCGGACATCTGGCCCTTCCCGAGGTCCCAGATATCTGGCCCCCTTCCCGGAAATCCGGACACCCCCGAGCCCGAGAGCAACATGGCCAGCTTCACCAGCTCGGACATCCGGCCCTCCGTGAACGCCCGGACATCCGGCCTGACGCTCGGACGTCCGGCCTCCCTGTCTGCGCACAGTAAAGGGCCGAGGCCCGTGTACCCCTTCTACCCCTAGACTATATATACTCCACCTCGTCCAACTTTCTAGGGTTAGCAAAGGATTAGCTCATATTTTGTGTGAGAGCTTTTCTCATCCACTTGGTTACCTTCTCCTTGGAGATTCGAGCCCCACCGAAGAAGATCCCCCAAGCGGATTCAAGACCCCTCTTTAGGGAAGAACATCAAGACCTCCTCACGGAGAAGAACTGGTTACCCTTTTGTATCGTCCCTAGTTATCCGTGGACCGTGTATCGTTCTATGTATCCGAGGATCTAGCACATGTGTGACTTGTTCTTGTTAGTTTGAGTGTTCCTCTTGTGTGTCCCCTTGTGATTTCCCCCGTTTCCCTCTTTGTGTTCCTCGTGTTCTTCGCGAGATCCGCTCCTTTCGTGAAAGATCGGGCGATTAGGGTTCTACCCTACATCAAAGGGTCACAATTGCATGGCAAAGGCATAGAAACAAGCATAGCATGCAAAGTAAACACAGTAAAATGAGTATGAAGCGACAAGCGGTATATTGCCCATAGCCGTGTGAGATCCAAGTGAGAGAGATGTGCATAGTCGTTGCGTGAAGAGAGCGGTGGGAAGGGTAGTTCACGGGATCCCAAGTCATCTATGCTCTCAAGAGCTCGTTTCGTCAACTCTTGGGATTGAGAGGTTGACCAGTATACGTGAGTACCTACACAAAACAAAGACAAAGGGAAAATTGTGTGTGCGTGGTAGATGTACACATCATCCATCATGATGCGCACGTGCTTGTGTTGGTTAGCACAAAATAGCCAATGCTCAAATAAATGAGACGCGCGATATAGAAACATGTCATCCATCATGATAGGTTTGTTGTTACGTATAGCATAATGGAGACTCAAATTGTGTAATGCATCATGGGAAATATGTAGAGCATTGTTACTCATGGAATGCATACGGTGCAAGCAATTATGAGAATCATGCAATGTATGGAATGCATCAAAATCTCCTGATAGAGGCGAAGGTGTCCCGATGTTTCGATGAGATGGTGGCTATCGTTTCTGTGGGAGTCGACCTTGACGATCCGACTACGAACGTGTGAGACGTCGCGCCTTAGCAATCGCTAAACCAACTTCCGAGGGGTTATTGACCACGCCGGAGCACGATCAATCTGACCACGAGGGTCTGTTTCCTGCGAGCAAACGAAGAACAAGCAAGAAACTGAGATTGCAATATGGATATTGCGAATATAAGATGAAAGCTTTATTGATCAAGGTGGGGTTCTATGACGTCTTGGTCTGGTCGTTGGACACAAACGAAGTACGCGAAGTTGCAGCTATGGCGAACTTTTAATCTAAACAAAACTCAAAGTCTAAACGATGCCCTAAGGGCTGTATATATGGAGGGGAGAGGGGGAATTTCGTGGCCCTTGGTGGAGGGCTCTGAAACCAACCCTAACTCTTCTTTCCCCACACATACGGACTCTAAAAACAGCCTATACTTAAGTACTTCGAAAATACATGGGCCTGGCCCAATAATAAGGTGACGCAACACCTAGAATAGCCTCTGGACGAAATTTATGAAGTGGCATCTTGTATATTTCGTCCCATGCTTCATGCACTCATTATGGTGGCTTCAGAGTCCTAGAATCATCACTTGTAACTCCGTTCTTGTTCCCCTTGCGCATGCCATCATCTCCATGCTTGAACTTGCTCCAAGGTTCATCTTTCTTGTCCAAGCTAGGCCCTTCATTTGTAAGCAAAAGAAATGTATCCTATTTAGGCAGCATCATATTCTCATGAACATTAGAATCGTTACCAAGAAACGAAAGTACCTGATAATTCATTTGGCGTGCGCGAGCTCTAGTAATTGGTCCAGTATGTATAGCAGCAGGGGCTGTGGGTGTAACAATGGTATTGATGTCCTCATCATCCTCCCCTTCTTGAAATGAAGTCGTCCTCGATGAAAGTTCATCGTCCTCACCCAAATAAGGCTTCAAATCTGCAATGTTAAAAGTGGGACTAACCCCAAAATCTGCAGGCAGCTCAAGTTTATATGCATTATCATTTATTTTCTCTAACACCTTAAAAGGACCATCAACACGTGGCATTAGCTTTGATTTGTGCAAATTAGGAAATCTATCCTTACGCAAATGTAAGCAAACAAGATCTCCAGGTGCAAACACAACATGTTTTCTACCCTTATATCCAACAATTTTATATTTAGCATTCATACGCTCAATGTTTTCCTTAGTTAACTCATGCATTTTTAAAATCACTTCAGCACGTTCTTTAGCATCAAAATTAACCTTCTCCAAAGATGGAAGAGGCAACAAATCAATAGGTGCACGAGGTAGGAAACCATACACAATTTCAAAAGGGCAAATCTTAGTAGTAGAATGCAATGAACGATTATAAGCAAATTCAATATGAGGCAAGCATTCTTCCCACATTTTCTTATTATTCTTCAAAACAGCCCTAAGCATAGTAGACAATGTTCTATTGACTACTTAAGTTTGTCCATCAGTTTGGGGGTGACAAGTAGTACTAAAAAGCAGTTTAGTGCCCAACTTAGCCCATAAACATCTCCAAAAGTGGCTAAGAAATTTAGTATCACGATCTGAAACAATAGTATTTGGCACACCATGCAAGCGAATAATTTCATGAAAGAATAAATCAGCAACATTAACAACATCATCGCTTTTATGACATGGTATAAAGTGTGCCATTTTTGAGAACCTATCCACGACAACAAATATTCTATCCCTCCCCTTCTTTGTTCGAGGTAAACCTAAAACAAAGTCCATAGATATATCCTCCCAAGGAACACTAGGTACAGGCAAAGGCATATATAAACCATGATGATTGAGTCTTGACTTAGCTTTTTGACATGTAGTGCAGCGAGCAACAAAACGCTCAACATCCCGTGTCATCTTTGGCCAAAAGAAATGTGTAGCAAGTATATCCTCCGTCTTTTTGATGCCAAAGTGTCCCATTAATCCTCCTCCATGCGCCTCCTACAACAACAAATGACGAACAGAGCTAGCTGGAATGCATAGCTTGTTAGCACGAAACACAAATCCATCGTTAAGAACGAACTTGTTCCAAGTTCTCCCTTCCTTATAATTCTGCAATACATCTTTAAATTCAGCATCATGAACATATTGATCTTTGATGGTCTCCAAACCAAATATTTTAGATACAAGTTGTGAAAGCATAGTATAACGACGAGACAAGGCATCAACAATAACATTTTCTTTACCCTTCTTGTGTTTAATGACATAAGGGAAGGTCTCAATGAATTCAACCCATTTAGCATGTCTACGGTTCAGTTTTGCTTGACTTTTAATGTGTTTCAAAGATTCATGATCAGAATGTATAACAATTTCCTTGGGCCATAAATAATGTTGCCATGTTTCTAAGGTCCGAACAAGAGCATATAATTCTTTATCATAAGTAGAATAGTTCAGACTAGGCCCACTCAATTTTTCAGAAAAGTATGCAACAGGTTTTCCATCTTGTAATAACACACCTCCTAATCCAATTCCATTAGCATCACATTCAATCTCAAAAGTCTTATTGAAATTAGGAAGTTGGAGTAAAGGAGCATGTGTCAACTTATCGTTCAATACCGTGAAGGCTTCTTCTTGTGCGGTACCCCAAACAAAAGGCACATCCTTCTTTGTAAGCTCGTTTTTTCGGCACTAAAATGATAGGAACAGCACAAGGACTAAGGGATTCGCGTATATAACCTTTGTCGAGCAGTTGTTGTACTTGACGCATAATCTCCTTCGTCTCCTCTGGATTGGTACGGTATGGTGCACGGTTGGGTAGCGAAACACCGGGAATTAAGTCAATTTGATGCTCAATCCCTCGAATAGGTGGTAATCCCGGTGGCACGTCTTGTGGAAAGACGTCAGCGAACTCCTGCAAAATGTTGGTGACAGCAGGGGGCAAAGAGGAAGGCACGTCCTCGAATGAAAATAATGCCTCTTTGCACACAAAAGCGTAGCAAACAGATTTGCTAAAATCTAGCTCATCAATATCAGATTTGGTGGCAAGTAAACATGCACTTTTCAATTTAATTTCAGAAACAACAGTAGATGGTTTATTATTAGGCTTCATTTAGTGCTCAAATTCTTTTGCCACAATCTGATTTTCACTCTTATTTGTCTCCTGTTTTGCTTTGTTAGCTCTATTAATATCATCTTTCAAAATGGAATCAGGAGTCATAGGAAGCAAAGTAATATTTTTATCCTTATGAACAAGAGTATACTGATTGTTTCTACCATGGTGTACAGAATTTTTATCAAATTGCCATGGTCTACCAAGTAATAAGGAACATGCTTGCATAGGTACCACATCACAATCAACATAATCAGCATATGTAGAGATACTAAAATGCACACGAACAGTACGTGTTACCTTAATCTTGCCGCTGTTGTTGAACCATTGGATGTAGTAAGGATGTGGATGTGGTCTTGTGGTGAGAGATAGCTTCTCCACCATCTCCATGCTAGCCAAGTTATTGCAGCTCCATCCATCTATGATCACGCGAACAGAACGTTCCTTCACAACTCCCTTTGTATGGAACAAATTATGCCTCTGATTTTGCTCAGCTTGTGTAACCTGCACACTCAAAACACGTTGAGCAACTAAACATTCATACCTGTCAGCATCTTCAGGAGCCATGTATTGCGTCTCATGATCAGAATCGTCTCCACCGTGTTCGTCACGTGTAATAAGAGCCAAAGTCTCCTCATCATAGTCACTAGCGGACTCATACCCACCATCCTCAGTAACAATCATCACACGCTTAGATGGGCATTCTCTCGCATAATGACCTCCACCCTTGCAACGTCGACAAATAATATCATGTGTTTGCCCTGTTGATGCCATGGATGAAGAAGAGCTCTTTGCAAGCCCAGAAGGTGTGCTCTTGGCATATAGTGGTGATTGTGCCTGCTTTATTGTATCACGGTTGGAGGTGGCAGCCGACGGAGGCGCCGGTGTAGCAGAACGTGTGGAAGTAGATGATGCACGTGGTGTCCATGATGAAGGTCGACCTGCAGAAAAGTTATTCCGCGCCAATGCCTGTCGATCCTGCACTTCACGTTCAGCTTTACAAGCAAGATGGAATAAACGAGTGATATTAGTATACTCCTTATACTCTAGAATTGTCTGAATCTCTCTATTTAATCCACCCATAAAACGTGCAAGCATAGCTTCATTCTCCTCAACAATACCACATCTAATCACGCCAGTTTGTAATTCCTGATAATATTCTTCTACAGAATTTTTTCCCTGTCTTAAGCGCTGCAATTTTTGAAGTAATTCACGTTGATAATATGGTGGAACCCAACGAGTACGCATAGCAGTTTTCAAAGCAGCCCAAGTAGCCGGAATAGGATATAATCTACAATGCTCAGACCACCAAACACATGCAAAACTAGTGAAAGCACAAACAGCAGCAGGAACACGTCTCTCCTCGGGATATTGTAAACATGTAAATCGTTGTTCAGTTTCTAACTCCCAAGTAAGATATATATCA
Source organism: Triticum urartu (assembly GCF_003073215.2). Taxonomy (NCBI): domain Eukaryota; kingdom Viridiplantae; phylum Streptophyta; class Magnoliopsida; order Poales; family Poaceae; genus Triticum; species Triticum urartu. The sequence goes on along the minus strand of NC_053022.1, from coordinate 188,340,962 downwards.
GGAACATATCTACCCTCAAATGGTGGAATATTCAATTTTAGTTTAGGGAGATGGTCATGATCTCGTACCTGAGGGTGAGCCCTACCATTGCCATTATTTGCATGTGGACGACCTGATGGTTGCTGTGCTGGTGGTGGCACGTAGTTCTGATTTTGATCAACCTCATCCTCGTAATCGCCAGCAAAATCATCCTCCTCCGCATCAGCAGCAGGAGCCACAGAAGTAGCAACAGCAGCACCAACAGTTTGGCCAGGTGCAAGAGGGAGACGGCTCGCTCGGCGGAGGGCTGTTTCACGATGGTAGGTAGTCGTGTTGTTGCTGTTGTTGCAGAGGTGCGGCAGGAGCAGCCGGTGGTGGTGGTGGAAAACGCGAAAGCAATTCAGCAAACTTGTTATCGAGCTTTGTTTCAACGTCTTCTCCATGCCATCTATCTTCTCCATGGCCTCTTCAAATCTGTTTAGCACATCCTGCACCTGTCCATTCATCATTTGCTGAAATTTATCATGCAACTCCTGATTCGTCATGTTCTCCCAGTCAGTCTCGTCGGCTTGTGATCCTGCCATGGTTAGCAACAATAGAAAACACACAAGAATATGATCCTACAGAATACTAACAAGAGGTGGTGGTGGCGGGTGTCACAAATCCGTCAAGCAAATCTCAAATTCTTACCAGTTCTTACCCAGCAGCAGGCGGTGATCGGCAACCGTTGTAGTCAAAACTCTCAAAAGCTTGGATAGAGCGATTGCCAGGGAGAGTCAAACGCACGACGTAGAGGTATGTGGAGCTGGGAAGGCTTATAGTATGGTAGCAAAAAGGGTCAGCAATAATCAATTCAGAGATGCAAAGTTGAATAAACGCTCAACGACGGTACTGTGCTGGTCCTAGGCTAGACCGTGCTAGAGACGCGAGCCTAGAACACTAACAAAATCACGGCGCTGCACGTAAATAAGGGAAAAGCACACTCTGGAACTTTTTTTTTCGCTTTTTTTTTGCGCTCCTCTTTTTTTTTGCGCTCCTCTTTTTTTTTTGCGAAAAATTACTATAATGGCGAGTGTCTCAAAACTCTTCCCTCGTCAAACTGATAGGATGGGCACGAAATTTTTTTTTCACTTTTTTTTCGGAAATCAGGGCAGCGACGACGAAAAAGTGCGACAAAAAATCACTATGATGGCACGTGGCTCAAAAGACTCAGAAAAGCCTAAAAATAGGATAGGGAAAAAATATTTGCCCGTGAAAATTTTGGCCTAAAAACTGCCCGGGGGTCTCCAGACTCTTTTTTTTTGAGACCTACGCAGGCAAGGAAACACGAATCGGAATTTAGATTGATCTCAAGAACAAACCTAATATGAGAAGAACTCGGATTGGTGGTGGATATATGGTTGTGGTATATGGCAGCGGTGGTGGTATATGGTAGCGGTGGTGGTATATGGATAAGATTGGTGGTGGTATATGGATACGAATTGATAGTGGTATATGGATATGGATTCAGAGCGGTGGCGGATAAGCAAAAGTGGTAGATGGGCGATGATGATGGTGCGGCGGCGGCGTGACAACTTGTGACCAGAACTCGAAACTCTAAAAGACTAGACTCTAAGACCAGCAACTTGACACGACGATGCAACCGCAAATTCAACAAAGCAAAAACCCTAAAAAGATTATGCAAAGGCTCAGATTGGTTCGGATATGATGAACTAACCCTAATTTTTTTTGTGTGGCTTTTTCGTGGACTGTAGGTATGAAGAACAGACTCGATCTAATCTACGAAAAACTGTAAAATCTCACCGAGCAACCTGGAAATCTGATACCACTTGATAGAGGCAAAGGTGTCCCGATGTTTCGATGAGATGGTGGCTATCGTTTTCTGTGGGAGTTCGACCTTGACGATCCGACTACGAACGTGCGAGACGTCGCGCCTTAGCAATCGCTAAACCAACTTCCGAGGGGTTATTGACCACGCCGGAGCACGATCAACCTGACCACGAGGGCCTGTTTCCTGCGAGCAAACGAAGAACAAGCAAGAAACTAAGATTGCAATCTGGATATTGCGAATATAAGATGAAAGCTTTATTGATCAAGGTGGGGTTCTGTGACGTCTTGGTCTGGTCGTTGGACACAAACGAAGTACGCGAAGTTGCAGCTATGGCGAACTTTTAATCTAAACAAAACCCAAAGTCTAAACGACGCCCTAAGGGCTATATGGAGAAGAGAGGGGAATCGTGGGCCTTGAGGGTGGGTCCGGAAACCAACCCTACTCTGTTTCCCCACACATACGGACTCTAAAAATAGCCTATACTTAAGTATTTCGAAATTACATGGGCCTGGCCCATTAATAAGGTTGACGCAGCACCTAGAATAGCCTATGGACGAATATTATGAAGTGGCATCTTGTATATTTCGTCCAAGCTTCATGCACTCCTTATGGCGGCTTCAAAGTCCTGAAATCATCACTTGTAACTCCGTTCTTGATCCCCTTGCGCATGCCATCAACTCCATGCGTGTTCTTGCTCCAATGTTCATCCTTCTCCAAGCTAGGCCCTTCATTTGAAAGCAAAACAAATGTATCCAATTTAGGCAGCATCATAATCTCATGAACATTAGAATCATTACCAAGAAACGTAGTACCTGGTAATTTAATTGGCGTGCGCGAGCTCTAGTAATTGGTCCAGTATATGTAACAGTAGGGGCTGTGGGTGTAACAATGGTATTGATGTCCTCATCATCTCCTAACGAAAGTACCTAATAATTGCGCGAGCTCTAGTAATTGGTCCAGTATGTATAGCAGCAGGGGCTGTGGGTGTAACAATGGTATTGATGTCCTCATCAGTCTGTCATTCAGAAAATGATTCTGACAAGCTTGACCCCGAAACTGCGCACAGTGAAGGTCTTGGCACTAGAATCTATCAGGACCGACCTGGAGCAAGTTGTCAATTTCCTGAGATGCTTTTCATCCCTGGAGAAGCTACATATCGAGGTGATGTTCCTTTCCTATTAAATGTTAACCATAAGGGAGTTCGATGTGTGACACCTTTTTCCAAGTTTACAATGACAATGTACTACAATTTTAGAAGGTTCTTTTTGACAATTTTAGTACATACATGTCCCCCTCCCCCCATGTTGGTTGCTTGATCCATATGGTTACAATCAATAAGCATTTCTCCTTTGGATTCATCTGTACAAATTTTCTTAGGGAATTTTTCATCCACTCCAACCTCTTGTGAAGAAGGCTACATTTTTCTAGAATATAATCAAATGCCCGTGTTAATCATGTCAGATCGAAGATGGCATGTTAGTGCATTTTACAAATCTTGCATACCAAATAGCTAGGCCTGTAGTAATGTTCAAAACTGCATGTAGGCACTAACACGTTTTCTTCTTTTGCAGATAAGATTAGGCCCAGTGGTGGATAATGCGATCCAATATAACAATCACGTCAAATGCCTAGATCTGCATCTCTTAGAAATTACTTTGAACTCCTACCGAGGGACCTTACCGGAGATTGTATTCGCCAGGTTCTTTGTTCTCAGAGCAAGGGTGCTAAAGGAAATGAGGTTTTCCCTACATTTATTTCGCAAAAATGATTGGTTTTTTTATCAGCGCCGGCGCCTGCAGCAAAATGGAGTAGGCTCCAAAAATGCTGAATTTCATTTTGGGACTTCAGATGACAAAGTAATCAGCAGTCATCGTGTCAACCCCATACATGACTTCTCCGTGGCTGACCCCTTTGCAAAAATTGTGAGGTTTCGAAGCCAGACTTAGAAGCGGTGATATTAGTTTGAACCTCTCTGATATCCATGTTCAGCGGATCAGCGCGAGCGTTTGCAGCTGAAGAGATGAATTTCATTTCTAATATTAGTTTGAACCTTGTAATCTTCGAATTTGAGCCATATAACTCTGGAACTTGAACCTTGTAACATTTCGAGCTTTTGTGGTACAATCGTTGAAATGGCATCGTATGAGACTCGTATATTGCTAGCACTATTTTGACCTTAATATGCAATGGTCTTAGATTTTATTAACCATTCTCGAATCAGTTTACCATGATGATCTCACAACAAACAATCTGTATAGCTAACTCAACTGTGATCTTCGACATTATTGCACACAGTTGGTTTCTTCCACCGTGTGCACTCTAGAGCGCAGAATTAATTATCGCTGTCGAGTGTCCATCATCACCCTTCTGTGTAACTTTGACCTCATCACCCAGGGGTAAACTTATGACCACAGTCATTCCACACACTTCGTTTTTACAAAGCTTTTTGCCAATAAACGCCCACGATTTGTCCCTCTTCTAGCCGACGCGTGGCCAAACTAGCCGGGCGGTACGCTTGCGCGGTAAATAGCACGGTAGCGCGGGAACAGGCTCACCGACGATACATTTGGCGCCTCTTCAATCCCACTCATGCGGTGTGGTGTTGTCAAGCATGCACTGGAATCCTCCGCTATGAACGTCGTGACAAGACGTGACGATTACAGGCCGGGCGGCCCCCATTTATTATAGTGGCCATTTAACCTACCCTTATGTCTCTTCAACCTTCCGATCATGCCCCACCATTGCAAGAAGCACAGCCACCACGAGAAATTCTTAGAGGGTATCCTGCGCGGCTCCAATGGCGCTCCGAGCGGCTGCCGACGATGAGCAGCAGTTCACCATGCGTGTCGTGGTGGACACCCACAGAAGGTTAATGGACCTCTCGGTGGTGTACACCAATGACCCGGTCTGGGTGGAGCACTCCATCCACATCATGGAGCTGTTGCTTGCCGCGGAGAAGTACAAGGTGGTCGGGTTCGACCTCGAGTACACCCGCGCTTGTGCCGGGTCTCGTCCCAAGGTCGCCGTCACCCAGATTTGCTTGCGCCACCATGTCCTCGTCTACCACTACTGCCTGGCCACAAGGCCTTGTGAACGTTTCGCCAAGTTTGTCAACAGCCCCCGCTACATGTTCGCTACGGTGGACATCACCAACGATGTAAAGGCGCTCGAGAATTCGGGCATCACCTGCCAGAATCTTGTCGACATCCAGGGCCAATACAAGATCTGGGGCAGCAAGGAGCATGAGAAGGACTCACTGGTTCACCTTGCCGAGGCCATCATCAACCCCTACTACAGAGACATGAAGGATTTGTGCAACAAGGACAAGTGTGCCTGGCACTCGACCTGGATGGAGAAACTCGACAAAGCTCACATCGTGTACGCGGCCAAGGAGGCATACACGAGCTACGACATGTACAGGTGGATCCAGCCGGAAGCAGAGCAATGGCAAGCGTCGTCGCAACAATAAGTAGATGATTAGATCCTCGTTTCTCCTACTTTAGTATGCATGTAATTGCTTTCTTTGGTGTGTGGAAATGTCATGTGTGTAGTCACTTGTGTAATTGTATGCTTAATTTGGTTATGCAATGTTGTATTTTTAAGTATGTATGTTGATGCTCTGTAGACAGAGCATAGATGTTGTGCGGACAAAGAAAATCACATCGCACACGGACTAAACAATGGAACCCATCGGTGATGTTTTCATCAATCACTCACAATTGTATACCAGCAATCGTTTGCTCACAACACACACGGCTTGTTAGCAGTAATCGTCTATGTTGTTATCGGTCTTCGCACACGTTTTCGATTACAAACCTGTTTGCCTCATATCACACACATCTTGTTCATTTGAACCATTTCTGTTCTCATGTATCAATGCAAACAGTTCATTCAAGTGAACCGCATGTCGTATATCGCAAACACCTTTGATCTGGCTGACCGTTTATTTTGTGTTGCCTAATCACAAACAGTTCATCCGAGTGAACCGTACTGTACATCGCACACACCTTCATCTCGCTACCCGTTTCTTTTGTTCCTCCTCATCGCAAACGGTTAATTGAACTGAACCGTATGCCCTCAATCGCACACACAACTAAAATCTGAACCATGTTTGATGCATCCGTCATCGCAAATGTTTTGCACCTTTTTTGACGGGTGTTTTACACCACCGTTTGCGATTATGGCATCGCACACAGTTTCGTCGAAGGGTCTCTGATCGTAGTGTCGCGTTAGCAGCATCCTGCAGTAGTGTCGGGTGCACCTAGCATTTTAGTTGGATTTTATTTTGAATTAATTTAATTCTAGTAATTTCATAAAATCATTTAAACTTTGAAAACTAATAGAAAATAGACCGTAACTCCGATGAAAATAATTTATATATGAAGTTGATGAGAAAAATAAGACGAATCCAAATATGCTATCCACATACCTATCACATACCTCCAACACAGCAAACATGGAACCTTCCCCTCTGGATCATCTGACGATAAATGCCTGGAGCCAGGAAAATATTCCTGGATATTTTCCCGCTCCACCTATAACACTTAGCACTGCGTTAGGTCACCCCTAACATAGGCTACTGTCATGTCATGCTTTGTGTTGCATTTGTATGCCTGTTATTTCTTGTTTCTTCCCCTGCTTCTCCAATAGACCCCAAGACCGTTGTTGATCTGGTGATCGAGTACTTCACCGTCGAGGGTCTGAGTCTGTCGGTGGAGCTTCCAGGAAATCAAAAACCCCTTGATCATTCCTATATCGCCCATTCCTTCTCTCTCATGTTTGCATTAGATTTTGCTACTGTTGTTCGATAGCTCCTATTTTGATGCATAGCCTGCTATTGTTACTTTACCTGTTGTCCTATTATAGGTTGGTTACTGATCCATCAGTGACCCCTCACCCTTGTTTGTGTTGCCCCACTTTCTTACCGGAAGACTCGATCAACGTGATCGATGTACAGAGACCGACACATCACCGCACACACCCCCCCTTTAGTTGTACGACTCTACAGAGCTACTATCGAGTGCCGAGGGTGATACCTCCTACCTCACTCTTGATGATACCTCTGTAGCGTAGCTAGTTAGTTGTCGGTTACCGAGGGTGATTCCTCTTTCACCACCTCCGATGATGCCTCTGTCGTGCAGCCCCTCAAGTGTCAACCTACCGAGGGTGATTACTCCAAGTTCACATTGATGGTTACATAGAGTGGGAATCTATCGAGGGTCATTCCTTGGATTTCCCCCTTGATGACACAGACACACTGTTACCTTTACCTGTTGCCCCTTTTACTGGTGTTGTGGGACTGAAGCGACAAGCGGTACCACCCCGGTAGAGGTGGACCTGAGTTCCCGATAGTCTCTTTTTAGTCGGATTGACCAAGTGGGTACCCGCGAGATAATTATGAGGCATGACCGGGCAGGCAGACCGCCCTAGAGAGGGATGGGCCTGACCCTTGTTGTAAGTGCTCGAGACGGGGCAACAGGATCATTAATCATCTCAACGCGCTCCCAAGACACTAACGGGTTTGGATGTGTGATCTGAGTAGGCCTCTGGCCTTTTTGCACTAACAACCACGCAGGAATAAGTATGGGCACTTGGCATCGTACGATTCTTCGAAACCTCTTCAAACGTCAGCGATTGAGCGGCACGTGCCCGGTTGGACGGGAACCACCTGCGCTTGTATAAGGGTGCGACTGCTCTAGGCCGCGTATGCAACACGCACGAGTGCAAAGGGCAATGGGCCCAAGACCACTGAGCGCTTAGGATGTAGACCGGCGTGCTGGCCTCTCTGTTGAGCCTAGGTAGGACTACGGTGTGTCGATCAGCCGAGACCGGACATGACCCGAAGGATCTCTGGGCTTACTATAATATGTTTTTACCATATTATAGTTACTCTACTCTCTTCTGTTGCTGCAAGATGGTAGTCTTTGATAGGCTACGACTTCCCTTCTATTCTGGCATTTCTGCAGTATAGTCCACAGATACAGCCCCTTCCCATTGATACTGATGCATAGTTAGCATAGATCTGATGTAAGTTTTGCGAGTACTTTGGGTGAGTACTCACGGTTGCTTTGCTACCTCTTTTCCCCTCCACCCAATTGCTGCGATCAGATGACGGAGCCCGGGAGCCAGCTGATGCCGCCGATGACTACTACTACCCCGACGGAGCTTACTACTACGTGGAGACATCTGACCAGGAGTAGTTAGGAGGCTCCCAGGCAGGAGGTGTGCGCCTTTTCAATCTAGATGCTAATTGTTTGCTCAGCCCTCTTAAGTCAAACTTGTTTTCTTATGTCTGTACTAAGATGTTGTTGCTTCCGCTGACTCTTGTGTATTCGAGCCCTCGAGGTCCCTAGCCTGTAATATAAAGCTTGTATTATTTTATTTGTGTCTAGAGTTGTGTTGTGATATCTTCCTGTGAGTCTCTGTTCTTGATCATGCGCATTTGCGTCTATGATTAGTGCATGATTAAGTCGGGGGCATCACAAGTTGGTATTAGAGTCGACTGCCTATACGAAGCCCCTTTCCAACTCCTTGGCCGAAGTTGAGTCTAGTCTTTGAAAAACTATTTTACTAACATTGTTGTGTGGCTTATGGGCCCACATCACAAAGGGGTGGTATTAGGATCTTTTATTGCTCATCTTTACTCTAGGATTCTAATGTCTCTTCTATCTGGGTTAAAGAATTTACTAACTCTAACTCTAGGTTCTCGAAACTACTTCCTCCCGGAGAGCCCTTCATTCTAGATGATCGCCTGCTTCATCGGAAGATTCCGAAGATACTCTTCGATGTTTTCCCGACTATAAGTATAAATGGATTACAATGGTGAGTGTTGTATATTATTGATATATAACAAATGAGTGACAAAACTATTTTGAGTAGGATTTCAAATAGGATGTATATCAAATACAACCAAAAGGTTTTGTTAGGAACAACGAAATGATATAAATATTTCAAGCCATGAGTATGATTTGAAATAAGGTATCAAGTAGCTGGAATTTGATAAAATAAATGGATAATTTAAACTTTATCAAGAAGTTTTTGGATACAAGAAGTTCAGTGGGAGCTCTATGGCTTTTTTATCTTACATATGTATGACATATTACTTGATCAAAAAAAATATAAAGTATATTAGCACAAAAGATTAAAATCATGTTTTTAAATGGACTTAGAATTATTAGATGAAAATCTATATAGATAGATTGAAACATCTGATTATGCTAAGACATGTATTGTGACAAAGTTTTAAAGAAGTTTAAAAGGAGAAATTTTTTCTCAAAATGTCACATACCATAACACTATGCAGAAATCAATAGTTGATGAGCATGTGTGAGTTAATAGAGTTCAATTTGATTCAGAGATTGAATTCATCATCTATGCTATCAAATGTACAAAGCCATATGTCTCGTATGAACTAATTGTTAGTAGCAAGTACCATACTGATCCTAGAGTGGTTCACAAGGGTAATTGCTTAAAGATTAAGTACCTCAGTTGGACGAAAAATTTCGTTTTTGTCCATGGAGGGGATGAAGAGATTGTACGAAAGAGTTACACAAACTATTTGCTGTAAAGGTTACACAAGACGACTTCATGACTATTATAAACTATCGGGCTATAATTTTGAAATAGTTTCAGGAAACGAACATAAATTGTGGGTTTTATAGATGATAGAGATTGAGGCTTGAGAAGTCCTCAATAGAACATAATATGGATCAATAAAAGTTTATTAATAAATTATGGTGTAGTTCCAAATGATACTAACTTTATGGAGATATAGTAAACACACTATATTGAGATATAGTGTTACTATGAAAATGGACTATATGGAGATATAGTGTTACCATTAAATGTAACATACGAATTACACAGAAAAACCAGATATTACTGACACAAATTACATTAGGATTTGAAGAGCATTGAGTCCGATGATGAAGGCTCTACCACTAGCAAAGCATGAGCAACACCAGATAGCGATGTGTGTTAGAAATACATGCAACTAGATTATTGACTCTAGTGCAAGTGGGAGACTGTTGGAGATATGCCCTGAAGGCAATAATATTTGTATTATTATATTCATATATTCATAATTAAAGAGTTTATATTTCTATGCTATAACTGCTATGATCCTGGAGTATGCGATTTAGTGGAAAACTCGTATGCACATGTGGAATGATAAATGGTTAAATAAAAGGTTCCTAGTCTAGCCTCCAGGACTAGCTCAAGTGTTGTTTGTGATCACGTTTTCTGGATCTTAGGATATCGTTAAGTCCTAGAACAACATTGATATTATGACATTGGAAAAATGGTCATATTGAACCGACCCAAACTTGTCTGTTATGAATTGAGTTAGTATCGTTTGTAATCAATTGTAATAACATGGAGTGTTACCATGTGATTTTGATCCTTAGACCATGAGAGTATCATAGTCACTTCTTACCGTACAGTGGACTTTGGGGTTGCTCAAACATCACCTATAACATGGTGATCATAATGACAACTTACAGGCTCATCGAACAGTTTGACAAGGGACTAGATAGCTCGAGAGTGGGATTTGCTCCTCTGACGATGGATAAATATTCTTAGAGCCATCTTGTTGGAAATATGACCTAGAGGCAATAATAAAGATGTTATTATTGATGACCTGCAAGTGCACAGGATTTAGTTGTAGCCTTTTTGAAGTAAGAGTATCGATCCCACTGGGAGCACATGAATCAGACTTTTGCCTCTTGTAGAGAATTATGTATTTTTGTTCATACAGATAATTGTAGACTCAAAGTAGAGTGAGGGCGGATATAAATGATTTTTGAGTAGTGTTGTGACTGGTAACTAAATAATATAAAAGTAAATGAAGTGCAAGGATTGTGATGACTAGTGAAACAAACAGAATAAAAAGGTGTTCTCACGGAGTCTGGAATCCCATTGGTATGTTTCGAGAGCACATATGCATAAGCATAGTATAGACCGGATACTTGAGCCACTGTTGACGATTATGCTGGGCGGAGTCGGGTACAGAACATGTTCTACTCATAGTACACTTCGTGCCACGCACACCACCATCATAGTCTCCCCCAGAGGGATACAACCCATGATAATTAAGGGTTTCCCTGTGGATGCGACCTCTCTAAGGGTTCTCCCTAATTCCCTAGTCAATTGCAAAGGCTAGGAGTAGTAGGTTTTTACTGTCACCTGAATTACCCCCGCGTCCTAAACCTTTACGACGACGGTGATATACTTCATGGCCATAAGGCTCAAATGCCGATTGGGGCCCCTTCACAACATTCACGGAGTTATTAAACTAAGCATTCAATAGCGGATCTCATATCCACAATAACGTTTCATATCCTACACATACAAAGGTTCATCCATATACCTGAGAACTAGGGGTCTACTCACACATGAGGACAACAAACAACCTAGCAACCCTAATGGAATTCCATGGATGAGTGATTCAAATGATACACCGAAGGATCCACTTGGGTTCTTGATGTTGCAGATGATAAGGATGTGGATGATGATGATGATGATGATGAAGTACATGATGATGATAGTGGTGATGATGTTGTCCCCCTCCTTGTAGTGGGAAGGATCTCCTCCTCCTTGTCAATCCCTCCTCCTGATGAACTTTCAAGGCTAGGGTTCTGCCTTTTGGATGAGTTTCTAGTGTCTCTGGGCGTCTGATCCATGACCCGATTCAAAGGGGTGGAAATAGTCGATTTGGCGGTGGCGGTGGCGGCAGCATGCCATACGACCGCTCATACGGGCGCTCGCGGTCGTACGGAATGTTGTCTTTCACTCTGGAAGCACGAGGACACACGTTCCTTTGGCCTTCTAGCTTGATTGTTTTATGGAAAGTGATTATCACTTTAAATATGTGATTTCACTACCATTTTGAGGATTTTCTCCATTAAATGATAATTTATCCAAAAGGCATCACCAGAGGGATTATCAACAAAAAGAAGTGCGTGAACACGGTAAAATTCCATGAAGCCTACCATGTAGGCACAAAATACATAGCAAAACTATCGCATAAATTGGACTCGTCAACTCCCCCAAGCTTAAGTCTTGCTCGTCTCCGAGCAAGTGTCGCAGCTTGTAAAGAACAAGGTCAACCTTGTGTTTATGAGATACAACTATGAAAAAGGCATGAGTTCATCACTTTTTAGTGGAACGGTTTGGGATAAAAGGTATGTGACAAATGATAGCTCATATTCACTATGATAATGATCATGCAGGCTCCCACACTTTGTCACTTAATTTTGTTGTGGACATGTAACAACTTCATATCCTAGTTCATCGTTGTTTCAACTGGGCAAGCAGTTGTTCTTTCCTGTTCTTTTCGAGATCCTTTGTTCTTTATATATGATTTAGTCTCTTGTCACTAAGACATGTTGAAAGGATCGATACGGTCGACTAGAGGGGGTGAATAGGAGACTACAAATTTTAATCTTTCTTATCAATTTTATTAGAAGGCTTTTATATTTAATTAAATATCACTGGGTCTTAAAAGGCAAAACCGGAGAAGGTAACTTGGGCCACAAGGGCCCAAGTGGAGGTGGCGCCCCCACCCCCCTTATGGAAGGGGCAGGCCGAATTAGACAAGGGGGGATTCCTCCTCCCCCCCCTTGGCCGGCACACAAAGGACGGGGTTTCCCTCCTTGGTAGCAGCTCTCCCTCTCCCCTCTAACCTATATATACATGAGGTGTTGACCCTTTTTCTACACACAAGTTTTGGAGCCTCCTCTAGTTCATCTAGACCTAGTTATGTTTGGTCATAGTTAGACTAATTAGAGCTTGGTCTAGTTCCTCTAATCCTCATAATTAGAAGCCAGTGTGGTTCTAATGGCCTCCCTGTAATGCTCCAGCAATGATTAGCTCTGGACGGTGAAGCGCTGCCAGATCATGAAGGTTGCACGCTTGCAACCAAGTAGAGAGGTCGTGCTTTCAGTCATTAGTTTGAGGGACTATTTGTGGGCGGTTTGCGGGATCATTCATCAGCGGTTCGAGGGACTCCAAGTACGATCTATAGTAACACATTCTTCTTTCGCTGCAACTCGGTGACGGCAATGATCGTTATGCCAACCCGTTATGCATCTTCATATTGATCTTGGGTGTGCATAGGCACAATGTTTTTTGTTTTCTACTACGTATCCCAATAGCTCGGCCTCCTATGTCATGGCCCTCACCCCCAAATTGATGGCTCCGACGTCTATTGTCATGTCAGCATGGGGTACAGAGGCGGAGACCGGAGCAAAGGCCAAAGAAATGTCCGCCATCACCAGCTCCGGTGGCGGCACTACCGCGGCAGGGTTTTCCGTGTCGGGCGCAATAGTCGGGCCTGCGAAAACAAAGAAAAAGGGGGGAAGGCTATTCGCGCCAAGAAGACTATTCCCTGATGAAGCCCCAGCAAGCTATCAACATTGAATACATTGTCGAGACAAACAGTGAGCCTACCCTCTCAGAGCCTCTGGGCTGGTCGGAAGTGTCAAGACTCCCGCCAGAGGTGGGGGTTGTGTGGCTCTCATCGACTAGCGGGACGGAGTTGTCGCCCTCTTCGACTGTTTTTCCGTTGTTGCTCTCAGCGCCCTCTTCGCAGGAGGGCGGCCAGCGCGGGATGGGTTGCACGCATGGCAAAATAATTAATAAGGGGCAGCCCAAAAACTCCATATCTTCACCCGCAGGAATGGCCACATACTCATCCTTGGCATGCCATTGCCTCTAAAGCTGTCCAGGGAGGAAGGAGACGCGTAGTATCCCCCCCCCCACGCGACATCAATTGTGCACACACTGGCGCTGGCCTCGCCAGGGGCCTCTGCCTGGGCATCGGATCGCTCCTTAGGAACGCGAGTTCGCCCAGGCTCAGGGGTTGCCGGAGCCACCAGGAACCACCATGGCCTCGCCAGCCGCCTCGCCGGTGGCCAAGGGCAGGGCCACTTCCACCACGTTGTCCTCTACGTCTGCCAGACTGACAACAAAGGATTACTATGAGCAGGTTGCCCCGATAGCAAAAACGACAATTCATGTTGCGAAATCAATACTTACTTGGTGATGGCCATACGATGTCGCCGCTGGGCCCCAATGGTGGGCCTAGAGATTGTCGACGTAGGCAGGGTGCATTTTCGACTAGGAGGCGGGGACGCGTCCGTCCTAACCGAGTGGTGGAGGAGCCCTCAGAGTCATCCTCACCCTCCTCCCCTCCTCTTCATCATCCTCTGTGGCCTCTTCAGAATTTGAGGTTCGAAAGAGCTCGCGGCCGCAGATGGGTCGCTTGGTCGGCGCCTGCCGAGCCTCTAGGGGCGATTCCCCACTTGTCGCACTCCTGCAAGGCCCTTAGTATGGTGTCGCGCTCTGGGTTGGTTTGGAGCATTACAGCGGATGGTGGAAAGCTTGGGACATCCTTGGCGTGGAATAGGGTCTCCATGATCCACACCAAGCTCTTGTCGTGAATAGCGGCCCAATGGAGGCGTCAGTGGTCTTTGGTACCCTTGAGCAACCAGACTGGTTCCTGTCGGGCCTGGAGGGGGCCCATGCGGAGTCGCACAAAGCTACTCGCTATCATTCAGCCCCCACTCCGCAAACAGCCTGATGCGTTGAAGAACCGGCTCGAAAGCCTTCCCATGCGAGTAGAGCGTCATGGGGATGAAACTCTTCTTCTCTTTCTTCCCGGCAAGGAGGAAAGTCGTGCAGCTCAAGGTCTGGTTATCCTTGTAGCTCAGACAAGGGGAGTAAAAATGCCAGAAGAGTTCCAGCGACGGCCGCACCCCGGCGAACCCCTCGCATAGGTCGGCAAAGATAGCCAGGACCAGCACCGCATTCGGATAAAGGTGCAGCATATGTAGCCGGTAGTCCTCCAGCACCGCGAGGAAGAAGTCGGAAAAATGGGGTACCAAACCGGCAGCGAGGAAGTTGACAAAGGTGGGCACTACGCCTTCCTCCACTTCTTGGTTGCCTGCCGGCAGCAGCACCGTCCACCCCCGGTCGTTGTTCAGACCATGGCCAGGAAGCTGAGCGCCTGCACCCTATCGACGTCCAAGAGCTCAGACCCGTGCAGGGCCGGCGTTGGCTCTTGCTGAGCCACCTTCTTTTTTGAAATAAAATGAAACTTTATTCATTTGAGATAATCGTTATATCGTTTGTGAGGATCACTACAATTTCATTTAGAGGCTCCTCAAAATAGTCTGAAGTCAAGGAAAATCTAGCTAATCTGGCAAGTTCATGAGCTACTTTATTTGCCTCTCTATAACAATGTTCGAATCTAGTCATGAAAAAATCACATGCATAGTGAAAGCAGTCATCAAAAATTGTTGCCGCCGCATCCGTTGATTGTCCTCCGTCCTGCATAGTCTCTATCACCTCCAGATTGTCTGAACTGATGATTATGAGGTTACACCCCACCCTTTGCACCAGTGTTAGGCCAAATTTGAGTGCTAAAGCTTCCTCCATCAGAACATCCGCACACTAGTCAATTTTTCCATTTCCTCCTGCAATAAACCTACCTTTATCGTCCCTCAATACTGCCCCCATCGTGCCCTTCAGCATGTCATGATCAAAAGAGGCTCAACATTAAGTTTCACAAAACCCCTAGGAGGACAGTACCAGCCCCCCTTTTTCAAGGATGCCTTTGGAGATGATGCATTTACAAAATTGGATGTGAGGGCTATGATCCCCATTGATATCTGATTTGCATTCTGAGATAATTCCTTGTGCACTAATTTTCATCTTTCCCACCATAGATACCAAGCTGAAATGGCTATCATTTCTGTACATTTTGTACCCCATAATACTCAAATCTCGGTCAGGAAGAAGTAGAAGGTATTCCAATATCGCCTCCCCTTGCTGAGCCACCTCCTTGCTCCCTTTCCCCTTGTCTATGGCATATTTAGGTCTATGAGACGCCATGCGGGGAGAGAAATCTGTGCGGGAACAGAAAATAGTGGAGAAGGAAAACACAGTGGCGGCAGCATGAGAAAGCAAGAGGATGAAGACGATGGGACGGACGAGACATCTTCGGTGTTTCCCCTTTATAACCCAAGGGACATGCGAAAGAGAAACTTCCCGCCTCTAGGTCATGACCGCCCATGTTCTCCACTCCCCATGGGCACCCTGCAGACATGGAGCGGGAATCGAGGAGCCCCCGCCTTTTTTCTTTTGATAAGGCAGCCCACGAAGTCTTCGTAAAGGCGATGGGGGCAAAAGTCACCAGCGCTAGGCCCCATCATGCGGGAACGGCCACCACGCGTCAAGACCCTGGAGTTGCTAGGCCCCATCTCCCCTCTTATGCCAAGTAGCTGCGCAGACGGGTGACGGGGCAAGAGGCTACCGTCGGCCCAAGAAAAACTAGGGTACTGCGGGCCTAGGGACTTCGGCCTTGATGGTGGTCACACGACTTGGCTCCATCCGGAGGATAGCCTTGAAGACCTAGTGCTCCCTAGCGGACTATGGCGTGAGCCATCGAGGGACAGTTCGAGGCGTGAGAAAGACTGACCAGCCCCGGGAAGTGCCTCGCGGAGCCTCCCGCGGAGCCTCTCCTGTGCGATAGTTGTTCCGCCAAGGAGGCAAGAATCCTGATGTCAGACGAGTGGATGGTGTCCAATTCCTTGTCCAATGTTGCCAACGTCAACAGAGGGATGGGAAGCAGATGACCAGTCGATGCGCATGGGCTCCGGCAAGGCCCCCGTTTGGGTGAGAGCATCCACTATGGCTATAGGGCAGTTTACCTGTTCTTCACGTCGCTGCAAGGGAGTGTCCGACGAGTGCATGTGCGGTACAGGCCGACTTGCATCCGTCTATCCGTCGAACAAACCATGGCGTCAAGTGTGATCATATCGATCCGGGTAGGCGTGCCACAATCGGGAGCATCATGGCGGTACAGGCTACCTAGGCGACTGTCCTTGTTTATGCCCAACCTACGAGAGGAGGAAGAGGAGGGGCAACTATATAAATAGGGGAGGGTAGTCACCTGGTAGAGGGACTTCTTTTCAAAGCATTGTAAACACACACTCATATATCAACAAAGAGCAAGAGTAGGGTGTTACACCTTCACGGTGGCCTGAACCTAGGTAAACTCTGGTGTTTCCTTTCCCTCTCCTTCATCTCCGGCGACAATGACCTAGGCGAGAAGACCACTCATATATCAATAAAGAGCAGGAGTAGGATGTTACACCTTCACGGTGACCTGAACCTGGGTAAACTCTGGTGTTTCCTTTCGCTCTCCTTCATATCCAGCGACAATAACCTAGACGAGAAGATGTGTTCAGTCACTCACCGAACTCACAAAGGGTTATCGTACACAACCCAATGTCTGGCTCCTATACACCGACAGATGGGGGCAAAATCAGGAAGTGGGGTGTCGGTATCGGTGTGGGGGCGGCCGAAATCGGTGGGCATTGACTGTGGGCTAGGAAACTTCAGCAGGTGGTTGAGGGTTCGTGCGGTGGATTTCGCAGCAGCCTTGCATGTTCTGCAAGTATACAACACTTGAGGCTAAAATTTGAGGTCGCTACAGTTTTTTTTCCTTTTTACACCAAATAAAAATGCATCATCTATTGAAGCGGTATTTTCTGCCTCAAATGCCCTGAGCTACAGTTTTTGAAGAAGTATTTTCTGCCTCAAATGCCCCGAGCTACAGGTTTTGTACACGGCCGCCGTTTTACATCATCTGGAGATGCTCTAAGAGAAACTCCAAAGGGGCGACCCATTTCATCCGCCTGTGTCTGTTTGGGTCGGCACGGACAAAAAGGACTGCCCAATGCAGAGACCCATTTCCATTTTGCGTCCGCTTTGTGTCCGCGCGGACCCATTTCCGTCTCAAATTTGGGTTGCATTTGGGTCGCCGGCGGACACAAATGTAACACCCATGATGCGGCTATATCTCCCACATGTCAGAGCACGACTTAGAGGCATAACCACATAGTAGGCATGTCGCAAGAGGGGTAATCTTGACACATCCCATGTACTGAATAAGAAAGGGATAAAGAGTTGTCATACAATCGCCACTTCACACAATACATAAATATAGCATTACATCATCCAAAATACAATCAAGGCCTGACTACAGAACCAAAATAAAAGAAGGCCACCCCTAATGCTAGATCCCCGATCGCCCCAACTGGGCTCCACTACTGATCAACTGGAAACGAAACAACACAACGAACATGATCTTCATCGAGCTCCCACTTGAGCTGGGTTGCGTCACCTGCACTGGCATCATCGGCACCTGCAACTGGTTTGGAAGTAATCTGTGAGTCACAGGGACTCGGCAATCTCACACCCTCGCGATCAAGACTATTTAAGCTTATGGGTAGGAAAAGGTAGTGAGGTGGAGCTGCAGCAAACACTAGCATATATGGTGGCTAACTTATGCAAATGAGAGCGAAAAGAGAAGCAAAGCACGGTCGTAAACTAGAAGTGATCAAGAAGTGATCCTGAAACTACTTACGTCAAACATAACACAAGAACCGTGTTCACTTCCCGGACTCCGCCGAAAAGAGACCATCCCGGCTACACACGCGGTTGATTCATTTTAATTAAGTTAAGTGTCAAGTTCTCTACAACCGGACATTAACAAATTCCTATCTGCCCATAACCGTGGGCACGGCTCTCGGAAGTTTATACCCTGCAGGGGTGTCCCAACTTAGCCCATCACAAGCTCTCACGATCAACGAAGGATATTCCTTCTCCCAGGAAGACCCGATCAGACTCGGAATCCCGGTTACAAGACATCTCGACAATGGTAAAACAAGACCAGCAAAGCCGCCCGATGCGCCCACATCCTGATAGGAGCTGCACATATCTTGTTCTCAGGGCAACATCGGATGAGCAATCTGTACAACTAAAACCAGCCCTCAAGTTTCCCTGAGGTGGCGCTGCAAGGGGCTCTAGTTCGGACCAACACTTAGACATGCACTGGCTCCGGGGGGTTAAAATAAAGATGACCCTTGAGTCTGCAGAACCCAAGGGAAGGTGATAGGTTGTTAGTGCAAATGTAAAACCAAGGTTGGGCCTTGCTGGAGGAGTTTTATTCAAGGCGAACTGTCAAGGGGTTCCCATTATAACCCGACTGTGTAAGGAACGCAAAATCAAGGAACATAACACTGGTATGATGGAAACTAGGGCGGCAAGAGTGGAACAAAACACCAGGCATAAGGCCGAGCCTTCCACCCTTTACCAAGTATATAGATGCATTAATTAAAATAAGAGATATTGTGATATCCCAACAATAATCATGTTCCAACATGGAACAAACTCCAATCTTCACCTACAACTAGCAATGCTATAAGAGGGGCTGAGCAAAGCGGTAACATAGCCAAACAACGGTGTGCTAGGACAAGGTGGCTTAGAGGCTTGACATGGGAATATGGGAGGCATGATATAGCAAGTGGTAGGTATCGCAGCATAGCAATAGAGCGAACAACTAGCAAGCAAAGATAGAAGTGATTTCGAGGGTATGGTCATCTTGCCTGAGATCCCGCAAGGAAGAAGAACGAGTCCACGAACAAGACAAACGGCGGAGTCGAACGGATCCTCACAACTCCGGAATGGAACCGAAGCTAACGAGAGAAGCAACCCGGAAAGAAGCAAGCAACATAGTAAACAACCATCACATAAACATGGCATGATGCACA
The DNA here is from genome assembly GCF_003073215.2 of Triticum urartu. Taxonomy (NCBI): domain Eukaryota; kingdom Viridiplantae; phylum Streptophyta; class Magnoliopsida; order Poales; family Poaceae; genus Triticum; species Triticum urartu. The sequence goes on along the minus strand of NC_053022.1, from coordinate 188,321,534 downwards.
ACCAAGTATGATGCATGTCCGGTTTAATGAGGCATGGCATGACAAAATGCACAAACAATACTACAAATTAAGTGGAGCTCAATATGCAACGAGTTGCATATTGACGGAACACCACATTCAAGTTATTTAGTTCGATCTCGTTTATGTACCCAACAATATTACATGTTGATTAACATGGCAAAAGGGTGAAGCATATGAAAACTAACTAACTAGGCAAGTTTAATGAGGCCGGAACAACAAACAACAAATCCGGAAAAACGCCATGTGCATACTTTAGGTTTGGTACTGTTCTGCCCTAAACACAATTTTAGAGTTGTTAAACATGCAAAGTAATGCTACCATGTTAATCTATGCATTTTTCTACCCCATTTACATATATAGTTTATTAAATTTGGAGCTACAGTTATTAAGTTATGAAATAAAGCATTTTAACATGTCATATGAGCAAAATTAAACAAACAACATTTTAAACACTTTAAACATAGATGAAAGTTGCAAATTATGAAACTAGACAAAATTCTAAGCAAGTTACATATATAAAACATTTTAAACCGATGCACGGTTATTTAGGTGTGAGCATTTAACATGATGGTATATTCTGTTATTATGCATGTGAAGGAAAATTAGTAAATTCGTCCAGGAAAAAAACACGTCCACGGGCTGAAACTACCTAGCCCAACAAACACAGGAGAGAGGCTGGGCGCTGCAAACATGGGCCAAGGCCCAGTCAGTGCAGCAGGCCGGCTTGGGCTGGCGGATCTGGCGCGGCTGGCCCTCTGCTTAGTCGAACGAGGAGGTGGAGGGGGCGCGGTCAACGGGACGACGAGCGAGCAGCTACGGCTCGTTGCAGGAGAAGCAGAGGATGCCACGGCGAAGCGGGACTTGGCGTGGCGACGGGAAACCTGCCGGATCGAAGGCGGCATGACCGGATCAGGGCAGCAGTTGGACTTGGCGGTGATGCTCCTTCCAGCGAGGTCTGGCACGAGACGACGCAGCCAAGGGCGCGCGGTTGCGTCGCGCTGCACAGCGCTCGTGCAGAGGAAAGTGGCGCGGCGAGGGACTTTGCAGAACGCGGACGAGCGCCAGCAACGAGGCCAGAGGGAAGCGGCATCCGTGGAGCTCAACTCCGGCGAGCTACTGCTCGTTGTCGGCCGGACGGAGATGGGTCGAGGGCGGCTGCGCTCCTGCAGTTTCCTGAAGAAAGGCAGAGAGGTGAGAGAAGGAGAGGAGCGTGAAGCGAAGGGAGAGGCAAGCAGCGGTGAGGAAGGCATGCTAGTTCGGGCGAGGAACGGAGCAGCTCCCGCGGTGGCGCTCTCCGGCGGGGTTGCTCGGGCCTAGTGCAGCTCGGGCGCAGAGGAGCTCCATGCGGGTGTAGACTGGAGGTAAGCCTCGATTGCTGCTGCTGTTCGCGTGCTCCGGCGCAGGCGGAGCCATCAGCAAGGAGAAGGGAGGTGAGGTGGCGGTGGCCTCGCAGGTGACTGCGCTCGGGATCGAGGAGGGACATGGCGGAGCACTGGTTGGTGGATTGGATCGGGGGGAAAACGAGGAGGGTGGCTGGTTGGTCCGACGCTGAAAACAAGGAGAGTGGCGGCGGCGTGGGGATGGGATGGATGGGACAAGGTCCCTAGAATTTAGGGTTAGGGGCTATATATAGCATGTGGGTGAAAGGAGAGGGATTTGGATCATCGGATCGAAATCCGACAGACGAGAATAAATATGCTAAGGAGTCCAATAAATAAAAATATGATATTTTGTAGATGTTTGGGGATGTTCCGGACCTAACGGTGATGACTGAGCGGTATGGGTCCGGGACAGCTTTCGGACACGTGCGCGCGGAGGGCCGCGGGCTGACGAGAGAGGTTAGATTGGGCCTGGCGGTAAGTAGTGAACTGTGTAGATGGTCTAGGGAGGAAAGAGAGGGAAAGCCCGGCAACAATTTTCTCAGAACGAAAACGTCCGACGATTTGACCGAGTATATTGTCGCTATAGTTATCCGTTGGTGCGTCAAACGGACTCCGAATGCGATGAAACTTGGCAGGTGGCCTACTGACAAAAAAACAACACCGCATGCCAACTTTCAGCCCATTCCGAGAACATTTTTCGGCCACTTATAAAATAATATTTCGGACGTGCCGTGGGCGCGTGTAAGTGTGTCTAGGCTCGGAACGGACAACGGAAAGAACGGGGAGGCCAGGACAGATGCAAGTTTTGAAAACATGATGATGCAATGCACATGATGACATGGCAAGATGCAACACGGAAGCAAAAGACAAGGCAACAACAGCGAATAACTGGAAGACACCTGGCGCAACGGTCTCGGGGCGTCACAACACTCCAGCACTACGAGAGGATCCCGTCTCGAGATCTAGGATGGCACTGGAAGGAAACAGAAGAGGAAGAGAAGAGGTAAAACTAAGTTGCTTCTTTGACAAACGAGTGAAACCACGAACCTTGAGAGGTTAAACAATTTTTAAGAAAGAATAGAACAAAGATGAACGAAGTTGAATACACTCCGTTAGATAAGAGAAACAAGGAACCTTACTAGAACCTTGTAGGTTGAAAGACGTAAGAAAAGTGTTACAATAGGAAAGAGGTACATTCAAGCACTCCGGTTGAAACGAGATGAACAAGGAACGATAAAGATCAATTACAACAACACTCCGGTTGGAAACAGAAGGCAAATATATGAACTTGGCAAAATGAAAGAACTTGGATGAGACTCCGATTAGAAAAGGAATGATAGCCACAACACTCCGATTAAAACAAAATAGAGAAGGAATGATAAGGGCAAAGGTGTCCCGAATGTTTCGATGAGATGGTGGCTATCGTTTTCTGTGGGAGTCAACCTTGACGATCCGACTACGAACGTGCGAGACGTCGCGCCTTAGCAATCGCTAAACCAACTTCCGAGGGTTATTGACCACGCCGGAGCACGATCAACCTGACCACAAGGGTCTGTTTCCTGCGAACAAACGAAGAACAAGCAAGAAACTGAGATTGCAATCGGGATATTGCGAATATAAGATGAAAGCTTTATTGATCAAGGTGGGGTTCTGTGACGTCTTGGTCTGGTCGTTGGACACAAACGAAGTACATGAAGTTGCAGCTATGGCGAACTTTTAATCTAAACAAAACCCAAAGTCTAAACGATGCCCTAAGGGCTGTATATATGGAGGAAGAGGGGGGGGGGGGAATTTCGTGGCCCTTGAGGGTGGGGTCCGAAACCAACCCTAACTCTTGTTTCCCCACACATACGGACTCTAAAAATAGCCTATACTTATGTATTTCGAAATTACATGGGCCTGGCCCATTAATAAGGTGACACAGCACCTAGAATAGCCTATGGACGAATATTATGAAGTGGCATCTTGTATATTTCGTCCAAGGCTTCATGCACTCCTTATGGCGGCTTCAAAGTCCTAAAATCATCACTTGTAACTCCGTTCTTGATCCCCTTGCGCATGCCTTCAACTCCATGCGTGTTCTTGCTCCAATGTTCATCCTTCTCCAAGCTAGGCCCTTCATTTGTAAGCAAAACAAATGTATCTAATTTAGGCAGCATAATATTCTCATGAACATTAGAATCGTTACCAAGAAACGAAAGTACCTGATAATTCAATTGGCGTGCGCGAGCTCTAGTAATTGGTCCAGTATGTATAACAGTAGGGGCTGTGGGTGTAACAATGGTATTGATGTCCTCATTATCCTCCCCTTCTTGAAATGAAGTCGTCCTCGACGAAAGTTCATCGTCCTCACCCAAATAAGGCTTCAAATCTGCAATGTTAAAAGTGGGACTAACCCCAAAATCTACAGGCAGCTGAAGTTTATATGCATTATCATTTATTTTCTCTAACACCTTAAAAGGACCATCAGCACGTGGCATTAGCTTTGTTTTGCGCAGATTAGGAAATCTATCTTTACGCAAATGTAACCAAACAAGATCTCCAGGCGCAAACACAACATGTTTTCTACCCTTATCTCCAGCAAGTTTATATTTAGCATTCATACGCTCAATGTTTTCCTTAGTTAACTCATGCATTTTTAAAATCAATTCAGAACGTTCTTTAGCATCAAAATTAACCTTCTCTGAAGATGGAAGAGGCAACAAATCAATAGGTGCACGAGGTAGGAAACCATACACAATTTCAAAAGGGCACATCTTAGTAGTAGAATGCAATGAACGATTATAAGCAAATTCAATATGACACAAGCATTCTTCCCACATTTTCTTGTTATTCTTCAAAACAGCCCTAAGCATAGTAGACAATGTTCTATTGACTACTTCAGTTTGTCCATCAGTTTGGGGGTGACAAGTAGTACTAAAAAGCAGCTTAGTCCCCAACTTAGCCCATAAACATCTCCAAAAGTGGCTAAGAAATTTAGTATCAAGATCTGAAACAATAGTATTTGGCACACCATGTAAGCGAATAATTTCACGAAAGAACAAATCAGCAACATTAACAGCATCATCGCTTTTATGACATGGTATAAAGTGTGCCATTTTCGAGAACCTATCCACGACAACAAATATGCTATCCCTCCCCTTCTTTGTTCGAGGTAAACCTAAAACAAAGTCCATAGATATATCCTCCCAAGGAACACTAGGTACAGGAAAAGGCATATATAAACCATGAGGATTGAGTCATGACTTAGCTCTTTGACATGTAGTGCAGCGAGCAACAAAACGCTCAACATCCCGTCTCATCTTTGGCCAAAAGAAATGTGTAGCAAGCATATCCTCCGTCTTCTTGATGCCAAAGTGTCCCATTAATCCTCCTCCATGCGCCTCCTGCAACAACAAAAGACGAACGGAGCTAGCTGGAATGCATAGCTTGTTAGCACGAAACACAAATCCATCCACCCACTCTTCATTCGTGGAGAGAGCCATCAGAACATACCTACAGTTCCAATACACATCTTCTGAGAGAGAACCACCTACACTTGTGTTCAGGTCAAGATATTCCATTCCAACCATATGAATCTTGATCTCTAGCCTTCCCCAAGTTGCTTTCCACTCAAATCTTCTTTCCACCAAATCCAAATCCTGTGAGAGAGAGTTGAGTGTTGGGGAGACTATCATTTGAAGCACAAGAGCAAGGAGTTCATCATCAACAAACCATTTGTTACTTCTTAGAGAGTGGTGTCTCCTAGATTGGCTAGGTGTCACTTGGGAGCCTCCGACAAGATTGTGGAGTTGAACCAAGGAGTTTGTAAGGGCAAGGAGATCGCCTACTTCGTGAAGATCTATCGCTAGTGAGGCGAGTCCTTCGTGGGCGACGGCCGTGATGGAATAGAAAAGGTTGCTTCTTCGTGGACACTTAGTGGGTGGAGCCCTCCGTGGACTCGCGCAACCGTTACCCTCCGCGGGTTGAAGTCTCCATTAACGTGGATGTACGATAGCACCACCTATCGGAACCACGACAAAAACATCTGTGTCACCAATTGCATTTGAATCCTCCAAACCCTTCCCTTTACATTCTTGCAAGTTGCATGCTTTACTTTCCGCTGCTCATATACTCTTTTGCATGCTTGCTTGAATTGTGTGGAGATTGCTTGACTTGTGCTAAGATAGCTAAAATATGGCAAGAACTAAAATTGGGAAAAGGCTAGATTTTTTTGGTCAAGTAGTCTAATCACCCCCCTCTAGACATACTTTCGATCCTACAGCCATGCTTCAGTTAAGCAATAAAGTGGGAGCATTAATCATCCAAATAGAAAAACAATATACGTGCCGCCGCGCGACCCGTGTGGCGTGCGAGCAGGCGTGAGTTGACGGGACGCGTCCACCGCGCAGGCAGACGGGGAGGTGATAGAGGCGAAGGTGTCCCGATGTTTCAATGAGATAGATATCAATTTCTGTGGGAGTCGACTTTGACGATCCGACTACGAATGTGCGAAGACGTCGCGCCTTAGCAATCGCTAAACCAACTTCCGAGGGTTATTGACCACACCGGAGCACGATCAACATGACCACGAGGTCCTGCGAGCAAACAAAGAACAAGCAAGAAACTAGGATTGCAATCTGGATATTGCGAATAAAAGAGGAAAGCTTTATTAATGAAGGTGGGGTTCTATGACGTCTTGTTCTGGTCGTTGGACACAAACGAAGTACACGAAGTTGCAGGTATGGCGAACTTTTAATCTAAACAAAACCCAAAGTCTAAACGACGCCCAAAGGGCTGTATATATGGAGGAAGAGGGGGGAATTTCATGGCCCTTGGAGGAGGGGTCCGAAACCAACCCTAACTCTTGTTCCCCACACATACGAATTCTAAAAACAGCCTATACTTAAGTATTTCAAAAATACATGGGCTTGGCCCAATAATAAGGTGACGCGGCACCTAGAATAGCCTCTAGACGAAATTTATGAAGTGGCATCTTGTATATTTCGTCCAAGGCTTCATGCACTCCTTATGGTCTTCAAAGTCCTGAAATCGTCACTTGTAACTCCTTTGTTGATCCCCTTGCGCATGCCATCACCTCCTTGCTTGAACTTGCTCCAAGGTTCATCTTTCTTGTCCAAGCTAGGCCCTTCATTTGTAAGCAAAACAAATGTATCCAATTTAGGCAACATCATATTCTCATGAACATTAGAATCGTTACCAAGAAACGAAAGTACCTGATAATTCAATTGGTGTGCGCAAGCTCTAGTAATTGGTCTAGTATGTATAGTAGCAGGGGCTGTGGGTGTAACAATGGTATTGATGTCCTCATCATCCTCCCCTTCTTGAAATGAAGTTGTCCTCGACGAAAGTTCATTATCCTCACCCAAATAAGGTTCAAATCTGCAATGTTAAAAGTGGGACTAACCCCAAAATCTACAGGCAGCTCAAGTTTATATGCATTATCATTTATTTTCTCTAACACCTTAAAAGGACCATCAGCACATGGCATTAGCTTTGATTTGCGCAAATTTGGAAATCTATCCTTACGCAAATGTAACCAAACAAGATCTCCAGGTGCAAACACAACATGCTTTCTACCCTTATCTCCAGCAAGTTTATATTTAGCATTCATACGCTCAATGTTTTCCTTAGTTAACTCATGCATTTTTAAATCAATTCAGCATGTTCTTTCACATCAAAATTAACCTTTTCTGAAAATGGAACAGGCAACAAATCAATAGGTGCATGAGGTAGGAAACCATACACAATTTCAAAAGGGCACATCTTAGTAGTAGAATGCAATGAACGATTATAAGCAAATTACATATGAGGCAAGCATTCTTCCCACATTTTCTTATTATTCTTCAAAACAGACCTAAGCATAGTAGACAATGTTCTATTGACTACTTCAGTTTGTCCATCAGTTTGGGGGTGACAAGTAGTACTAAAGCAGTTTAGTCCCCAACTTAGCCCATAAACATCTCCATGATCTGAAACAATAGTATTTGGCACACCATGCAAGCGAATAATTTCACGAAAGAACAAATCAGCAACATTAACAACATCATCGCTTTTATGACATGGTATGAAGTGTGCCATTTTCGAGAACCTATCCACGACAACAAATATGATATCCCTCCCCTTCTTTGTTCGAGGTAAACCTAAAACAAAGTCCATAGATATATCCTCCCAAGGAACACTAGGTATAGGCAAAGGCATATATAAACCATGAGGATTGAGTCGTGACTTAGCTTTTTGACATGTAGTGCAGCGAGCAAAAAAACGCTCAACATCCCGTCTCATCTTTGGCCAAAAGAAATGTGTAGCAAGTATATCCTCCATCTTCTTGATGCCAAAGTGTCCCATTAATCCTCCTCCATGCGCCTCATGCAACAATAAAAGACGAACAGAGCTAGCTGGAATGCATAGTTTGTTATCACGAAACACAAATCCATCGTTAAGAATGAACTTGTTCCAAGTTCTCCCTTCCTAACAATTCTGCAATACATCTTTAAATTCAGCATCATGCACATATTGATCTTTGATGGTCTCCAAACCAAATATTTTAAAGTCAAGTTGTGAAAGCATAGTATAACGACGAGACAAGGCATCAACAATAACATTTTCTTTACCCTTCTTGTGTTTAATGACATAAGGGGAAGTCTCAATGAATTCAACCCATTTATCATGTCTACGGTTCAATTTTGCTTGACTTTTAATGTGTTTCAAAGATTCATGATTAGAATGTATAACAAATTCCTTGGTCCATAAATAATGTTGCCATGTTTCTAAGGTCCAAACTAGAGCATATAATTATTTATCATAAGTAGAATAGTTCAGACTAGGCCCACTCAATTTTTCAGAAAAGTATGCAACAGGTTTGCCATCTTGTAATAACACACCTCCTAATCCAATTCCACTAGCATCACATTCAAGCTCAAAAGTCTTATTAAAATCAGGAAGTTGGAGTAAAGGAGCATGTGTCAACTTATCTTTCAATATCGTGAAGGCTTCTTCCTGTGCGGTACCCCAAACAAAAAGCACATCCTTCTTTGTAAGCTCGTTGAGAGGTGCAGCAATGGTGCTGAAATCTCTCGCTAAATGCCTATAGAAACCAGCAAGGCCAAGGAAACTCCTCACTTGTGTGACCGTTTTGGGCTGCGGCCAACTCTTAATAGCTTCAATCTTGGCTTTATCAACTTCAATTCCCTGTGTAGTAACAACATAGCCAAGAAAAGATACTCGGTCGGTGCAAAAGGTGCACTTTCCAAGGTTACCAAACAAACGTGCATCATGTAGCGAAATAAAAACAGCACGTAAATGTTCCAAATGTTCCTCCAAAGATTTTCTATAAATCAATATGTCATCAAAGTAAACTACCACAAATCGTCCAATGAAAGCACGTAAAACTTCGTTCATTAATCTCATGAAAGTACTAGGTGCATTAGTTAACCCAAAAGGCATGACTAACCACTCATATAATCCAAACTTAGTTTTAAATGTTGTTTTCCATTCATCTCCCAATTTCATACGAATTTGATGGTATCCACTATGCAAATCAACTTTGGAGAATATTGTAGAGCCACTCAATTCATCAAGCATATCATCTAGCCTAGGAATAGGATGACGATAATGAATAGTAATATTATTAATGCCTCTACAATCAACGCACATACACGACATACCATCCTTTTTCGGCACTAAAATGATAGGAACAGCACAAGGACTAAGGGATTCGCGTATATAACCTTTGTCGAGCAGTTCTTGTACTTGACGCATAATCTCCTTCATCTCCTCTGGATTGGTACGGTATGGTGCACAGTTGGGTAATGATGCACCGGGAATTAAGTCAATTTGATGCTCAATCCATCGAATAGGTGGTAATCCCGGTGGCACGTCTTGTGGAAAGACGTCAGCGAACTCCTGCAAAATGTTAGTGACAGCAGGAGGCAAAGAGGAAGGCACGTTCTCGAATGAAAATAATGCCTCTTTGCACACAAAAGCATAGCAAGCAGATTTGCTAAAATCTAGATCATCAATATCAGATTTGGTGGCAAGTAAACATGCACTTTTCAATTTAATTTCAGAAGCAACACTAGATGGTTTATTATTAGGCTTCATTTGTTGCTCAAATTCTTTTGCCACAATCTGATTTTCACTCTTACTTTGCTCCTGTTTTGCTTTATTAGCTCTATTAATATAATTTTTCAAAATGGAATCAGGAGTCATAGGAAGCAAAGTAATATTTTTATCCTTATGAACAAGAGTATACTGATTGTTTCTACCATGGTCTATAGAATTTTTATCAAATTGCCATGGTCAACCAAGTAATAAGGAACATGCTTGCATAGGTACCACATCACAATCAACATAATCAGCATATGTAGAGATACTAAAATGCACACGAACAGTCCGTGTTACCTTAACCTTGCCGCTGTTGTTGAACCATTGGATGTAGTAAGGATGTGGATGTGGTCTTGTGGTGAGAGATAGTTTCTCCACCATCTCCATGCTAGCCAAGTTGTTGCAGCTCCCTCCATCTATGATCACGCGAACAGAACGTGCCTTCACAACTCCCTTTGTATGGAACAAATTATGCCTCTGATTTTGCTCAGCTTGTGTAACCTGCACACTCAAAACACGTTGAGCAACTAAACATTCGTACCTGTCAGCATCTTTAGTAGCCATGTACTGCGTCTCATGATCAGAATCATCTCCACCATGTTCTTCATGTGTAATAAGAGCCAAAGTCTCCTCATCATAGTCATTAGCAGACTCATACCCACCATCCTCGGTAGCAATCATCACATGCTGAGATTTGCATTATCTCGCAAAATGTCCTCTTCCCTTACAACGACGACAAATAATATCACTTGTGTGCCCTGTTGATGCCATGGAAGAAGAAGAGCTCTACGCAGGCCTGACAGGTGTGCTCTTGGCAGATAGTGGTGGTTGTGTCTGCTTTCTTGTATCACGGCTGGAGGTGGCACCTGATGGAGGTGCTGGTGTAGTGGAAGTATAGGATGCACGTGGTGTCCATGATGAAGATCGACCTGCAAAAAAGTTAGTTCGCACCAGTGCTTGTCGATCCTGCACTTCACGTTCAGCTTTACAAGCAAGATGGAATAAACGAGTGATATTAGTATACTCCTTGAAAGTGCGTTATATCGACTAGAGGGGGGGTGAATAGGCGATTTTTATGAAAGTCTTCAAAACATGGAAGTTATGAAGACAAACGATAGAAATAAACCTATTACCATGCAGCGGAAGGTAGACTACACTAGGCAAGCCATAGTCAAGTATTCAATAAAGTGAAAGCACAATGACTTAATAGCAGCAATGTAGTAAGGATCGGGTTGGAAGATATTATGAAGCCATACAGAACATGCAGTCACTCAGTGAAGACAAAAGATAGTGCAAACATACAATGACTTCACAAGGAGCAACAGTAAGTAAAGGGAAGGGAAGATGAAACCAGTGACTCGTTGAAGACAATGATTTGTTGGACCAGTTCCAGTTGCTGTGACAACTGTACGTCTGGTTGGGGCGGCTAGGTATTTAAACCTTAGGACACACAGTCCCGGACACCCAGTCTTGAACACGCAGCTCAGGACACCAAGTCCTCGCCGTATTCCCCTTGAGCTAAGGTCACACAGACCTCGCCCAATCACTCTGGTAAGTCTTCAAGGTAGACTCCCAAACCTTCACAGAATTCGTTCACCGGCAATCCACAATGTCTCTTGGATGCTCAGAACGCGACGCCTAACCGGCTGGAGGATGCACAGTCCTCAAGTGTAATAAGTCTTCAGATCACACAGACAAGAAGACTTAAGTGATGCCCAATTCTCTTTGGCTCTGGGTGGTTAGGGCTTTATCCTCGCAAGGAATTCTCTCTCAAAGGCTTCGAGGTGGGTTGCTCTCAAACGACAAAAGCCGTACTCTTAATCTGAGCAGCCAACTGTTTATGGTTGTGGGGGGTGGGCTATTTATAGCCACTTGGTAACCCGACCTGATTTGTCCGAAATGACCCTGGGTCACTAAGGAATTGACACGTGTTCCAATGGTCAGATTTCAAACTCACACGTCAACTTTACTTGGGCTACAAGCAAAGCTGACTTGTCCGACTCTGGACAAGATTCGCTCTCATAGTCTTCACTCGAAGTCATAGGTTTTTGGTTAGGCATCACTTCAGTCATTCTGACTGGTTCTCTTGGACCCCACTTAACAGTACGGTGGTTCCTATGACTCAACACAAAAGAAAAAGAACTACGAAAGATCTAAGTCTTCGAGCTCCATAGGCTTCATGTGGTGTCTTCTCTTGTCATAGTCTTCAATGTGAATATCTTCATATACCACCTTTGGCTTCAATGTCTTCATACATTTTTAGGGGTCATCTCTGGTAGGAAAACCGAATCAATGAGGGACTTCTACCTGTGTTATCCTGCAATTCTCACAAACACATTAGTCCCTCAACTAGGTTTGTCGTCAATACTCCAAAACCAACTAGGGGTGGCACTAGATGCACTTACAATCTCCCCCTTTTTGGTGATTGATGACAAACTAGTTGAAGTTTTCAACGGGGAATATAATCTATGAAATTGTAAAGGATAAGGAATTGTCTTCATAAGTTGCAAGGGCTCCCCCTGAAGATGTGCATATAAGTAATTTGCTTTTGGAATGCAAATGCACATGGCAGGTTGTACTTGTGGAGATCCACTTCAACTTATGATGACAATCCACTATGCATGTGAAAGTATATGAAGATAATGACAATGCATAATGGAAAATGGACGTCTACAGAATGATCTAAGTGCGGAATTTATCACCGCACATGTGGAATTTATCATCGCAAAACAAAGTGGCAGATAAGTAGCAGACGACCATCGAGTTTAAGTGTTACAACTCAAAGAACCAAATGTAGCAAAACGAGAGTTGTAAGCACGAAGCAAAATATAAAGCACCCGCCCATATGGACCCGCTTGAAGACTATCAACCTCATATGCTTCTCCCCCTTTTGTCAGTAAGGACCAAAAAGGTTCGAAGACATAGAGAATCTACTCGTTTCCATGCGGAGTAGGTGAAGTAGCAGGGTCGTTGGTGGTGTTTGGCGGTGCTGAAGAGCTTGGAGCAGAGTTGTCGCGTGCTGAAGGAGGTGGTGGTGAAGTAGCATCGTCTTCATCCTCGATAACTCTGGCAGTCACTGTTGCAGAAGATGAAGAGAACTCAGAGTTTTCAAGGGATGGAGTTCCTAGCAGCACAGCTCTTCGAGGAGGTGTGGAGTCAAACTTGAATCGCTCAGTGAAGCCATCCTCTTGGAAATCATCTTCAGAACACATCATCGTTAGCCCTTTCCATGTGCGGCGACAGGTTTCATGGGCAACGAAAGAATTCTTGGTGGCAAGATTGCGAATGCAATTAACCTCCACCAAGAGGCTTTTCATCTGACGCTTCAGCCAGTCATGATGCCTATCCTGTTTCTGGTGAAGAGCCACAAGAAGCTCTCGGTTGTTGAGAACACGAGTGCGCTTCTTGGGTCTTGGAGTAGTTGTACTATCAGTGGCTTCAGTAGACGCAGGGTGTGGTGCACGTGTAGTGCCAACCAAAGGATACACCCGAGTGACTGCTTCAACTCCTTCAATGTTCTGTGAGAAACTCTGATGCTCTGCATTCTGAAGACTTAGAGGTTCCTTTGCAGGCTCAGGATAGATGGCTTCAGTAGAGATATCCACATCAGCCAGAAAAATCCTATGATTGCGAGCAGATGGCTAATATGAGATATCGGAGTGAAGTTTAATTAGCGGCATTACCCATGGGCCGTAGAACTTCAAGCCAAACAAATCAGCCTGATGCAGCAAGTTGGCGGATGAATAAGTCCTGTGCATTGAAGCATTTTCCATGAAGAATATAGAAGACCAAAGTCTTCATTGCACCCTCAAGCTTGGCATTTGGAGAGTGCCCTTTGATGGGCCAGAGAGTTCGCCTGATGATGTGATAGATGGTTCTTGGCAGATACTCAAGGTCTTCAATGAAGAACTCTGTTGGATAAGCAGCATCTTGGGGCAATGGCTTCATCATGCTGAGCATCTGACTCATATCAGGTTCCGGCCTCTTAAAGATGCTCTCAATAGCTTCACTATGCAGCTGACAGCCATGCTCGTAGAGATCGCCAGGAGTGGGAAAACCAGTGAGCTCAATGATGTCAAATGCATTGGCTTCGTGATGAACATTTCCGGTCATTCACTCCAGGACCCAAGTCTTCGGATCTCTACTGTACCCGCGGATGTGAAGTGTGGCATAGAATTGGAGCAACAGCTCTTCATTCCAATGCTCTTGGTCAGTAACGAACGGCAGCAGTCCAACTTCCTTGAAGCAATCCAAAGCTTCTTCCAGACAAGGCAGACCAGCTATGGCTTCAATGTCAAGGCACTTGTGTGGGAAGATGCGACCTTGGTTGTAAAGAATGCATGAGTAATAGCTTCGCTGAGGATAGCTCCAGAACCGATCAGATGATATCCTTTCCCTTGAGTAGGGGTTCCTGGAGCTATCGAAGAATGTGTTGTCTGCCCTGAAGCCATTGATATTGAAGGAGCCAGGTGCTGATGCAGGACCTGGGAACCTTGGCAATCTTGGGATTGGCTTCTATACCTGAGGCCTGTGCTCAACATCATAGTCGAACTGGGGACCGGCAGCAGACTCAGGAACAGAAGTGACGGGGTCAGTGGCTTCGCTGTCTTCTTCTTCCGTTGGGGAGGGCTCCACATTAGCTTCATTGGTGGTTGTGGTAGCCGCAAGATTTTCATCCTCCACTTGACGAGCTGGAGGGTCGGTCACAAGCACGTTCTCCTTGAGAACTGCTTCTTGGTGGGACAGGGGAGTGGCAACTTGTGGGACTTCATCTTCCGCGACTGATGCAGCCGGATTGTCTTCTTCCTCTTGTGGGCGATCTGCCCATGAAGCATCCTGTGCAATTGGCGTCAGTGGACGACCAATGCTGATGAGTTCGCTGTTCTGAGGAAGGACTGCACCATCTTCTACATTGTCATGTTGACCAATGTCTTCAGCAGCGATGGGATCAGCTGCTGGAAAGTCGTCAGCTTCATGAGCCTCCGTGGAAGCAGGCTCATGGATAGTCAGTTGGCGTTCAGCTTCAGGATAGACCATAGAAATGGGTTCAACTATCAAGGGCTCTGTGGGAGCAGCCCGATCTTTCTTGGTCTTCCTCTTCTTCTTGGAGGGGGCAGTTGGAGAGGCTCCAGAATGTTTCCTCTTCCTGGCTTCAGCCTCAGCAGTCCTTGTCTTCTTGAGCTCTGAAGCGGTTGACCGGCTTTTTGGCTTCGAGCCAGTCAGTCTAGTTGGGAAGACAATCGGAACTGCTTCCTGCCGTGGTGCGTCAGGTTCAGCCGTAGCAAGCTTCTTCTTCTTCTTTGCGGCCATCCTGGGGTCGATGCCAGGACGCCCAAGGGCCTTGCGCTTCTCAGCCTCATTGTAGGCTTGCACACATCTGTCAGCCAGAGTCTTCATGCGCTCACGCGAACCTTGAGCTTCTGCACGTTTCTTTATAAAGGCTTCCTTGAGCTCATGCATCATACTCTTGAAGTTCTTCACTTCCTGCACGCTGAGCTTGGCCATATGCTTCTTGAACTGAGCCTTTTCATAGTCAATCTTTTGCTTCAGTTCAACAATGCGCTGGGCAATAGCGAGTTCTGAAGCAATGGCGCCTTGGAAGGCGAGACTGAGGCCAATTGGTAGCTGCAGATCTTCAAAGCTGATGTTTGGCGTGTCAAACCACTCGTCAATGAAGTTGTGGATGATGGTCACATCAAAGAGAGGCAGATCATTGAAGATTTCTGCTTCTTCTTTGCTCTTGATGAGTTGCTCAAGAGCGTCATCTGCTAGATCTTCATCACTTGACAGATCAATGTCGTCATTGCGCAGAATGGCAGCAGCAGTTAGCTCTTGTCCGGTGTGAGGCAGAGGCATCTTGACTTTCTGGGGCTTGGAGATGCGAGATAAGTCTTCGGACTGCACACTGTCTTCAGGAGGTGCAGTTGCCAGTGGCTTCGCCCTTGAGATTTTTGGTGAGGGGGGCGGGCTTTGAAGCTTTAGGCTTCTTCATCTTCTTTGTCTTTGGTGCTGCAGGAGCTTCTTCTGATTCAGCGTCAGCTGCAGGCTCATTCACTACAGTCCCATGAACTAAGATGCGGGTGATGAGGCCTTCAAGGTTGTAGAAAGGACCTATGACATTGGGTTCTGCATCTCGTGTGCCATCTGCCCTTGGTGCCGAGGGACCAGGGTTGAAGTCTAACCCCAAAGTCTTCTTGTTCTGCTTCGCTGAGTTCTGGGCAAACTGGAAGTTGCACTTGAATAGATTGTCGTCACGACACCATAGTAGTGACGATGGGTGTGCATCAGTAGGCTGTGGCCCACGGACCATGCAGGGATAGAAGCCTTGTTCAATGGCTTCATCTCTAGACCTGGGCAGAAGATTCTTGTATAGGATGTCTCCCCATGGTCTCTTGATGGCGTTTTTCTCAGCATATTCCTGGGTTACAAATCGGTATTTGAACCATTGTTCTGCCCAATATCTTCAAATCCATTGGATTCGGGTCTTGCGCTGATTGTAATCCTCTTCAGGATCTGTCTTGTACAGTTCTGAGAGTTCATCTGGCAGATCTCTGGATGTTTCTCCATGATGCTTTCTGCCACCCTTCCTTGCTGCTTTCTCTGAAGCCATAAACTTTAACTTGAAAGGCTTCAACATGTTCAAAGGCTTCAAAGGTTTTCGCTTGCTGGACCAACAGGAACTGGCTTCGGGAGAATTAATGTGATGCTATAAGAATTCTGCAAATGAATGCAGACTATGAGAACCAAAGGATTCTTCCGCGGACATGTACCTGTGACAGCATTAAGGTGCGAGGGAAGGGGAAGAGGTCATATGCATTCTTAGAAGATTTTGAAGATAAATCAGTTTAGAAGACATTGACCTCATCGTTGATGAGGACATCAATACCATTGTTACACCCACAGCCCCTACTATTACATATACTGGACCAATTACGAGAGCTCGCGCACGCCAATTAAATTACCAGGTACTTTCGTTTCTTGGTAATTATTCTAATGTTCATGAGATTATGATGCTGCCTAAATTGGATACATTTGTTTTGCTTACAAATGAAGGGCCTAGCTTGGAGAAGGATGAACATTGGAGCAAGAACACGCATGGAGTTGATGGCATGCGCAAGGGGATCAAGAACGGAGTTACAAGTGATGATTTCAGGACTTTGAAGCTGCCATAAGGAGTGCATGAAGCCTTGGACGAAATATACAAGATGCCACTTCATAATATTCGTCCATAGGCTATTCTAGGTGCTGCGTCACCTTATTAATGGGCCAGGCCCATGTAATTTCGAAATACTTAAGTATAGGCTATTTTTAGAGTCCGTATGTGTGGGGAAACAAGAGTTAGGGTTGGTTTCAGACCCCACCCTCAAGGGCCACGAAATTCCCCCCTCTTCCTCCATATATACAGCCCTTAGGGCATCGTTTAGACTTTGGGTTTTGTTTAGATTAAAAGTTCGCCATAGCTGCAACTTCGCGTACTTCGTTTGTGTCCAACGACCAGACCAAGACGTCACAGAACCCCACCTTGATCAATAAATCTTTCATCTTATATTCGCAATATCCTGATTGCAATCTCAGTTTCTTGCTTGTTCTTCGTTTGTTCGCAGGAAACAGACCCTCGTGGTCAGGTTGATTGTGCTCTGGCGTGGTCAATAACCCTCGGAAGTTGGTTTAGCGATTGCTAAGGCGCGACTCTCGCACGTTCGTAGTCGGATCGTCAAGGTCGACTCCCACAGAAAACGATAGCCACCATCTCATCGAAACATCGGGACACCTTAGCCTCTATCAATCGTGCGAAGACATTCACTCATAGATAAGGAGTTGGTTCCAGATTTGTACGAATCCATAGATCAGTACAAGTGAGGAATCTAACTACTTTGTGAAGCATAAGTGAATATACTAGGCATGTTATGAGATGCAGTATGAGAGAGATCTAACTTGTGTGAATAGAAACTGCTTGTGGTAGAAAGTGACAAATCCATAGGATCAACGGTGCTGTAAAAAGGAAGTTTTATTTACCACACTAAGAACTGCTAGACGAAGTGGAAGATGAGGCCGAGCAGTTCGATCTTCCGTGCCCTAACTTGGCGACGGGGGACACCTACGGCGACGGTGGAGAGGACGATGTCCACGGTCGGCGTGAAGACGACATCGGAGAGGTTGCGGCAGCGAAGCGCTTCATCGACGGCGTCGTCGAGGGCTAGCGGTGGTGCTAGGGTTCGTGCGAGAGTGGAAGAAGAGATAATGACTGCTGTGAAGTGTGTATTTATAGGTACATGGGTGGCATTGCACTATTACACAGGTGCCTGGCGATTCGCATCTGAGGAACACGTGGCCATTATGCGGAATTTTGGGTTTGTTCCACGTCCCACGCACGCCTTGATTGTCGGGTGGTCGTTCCTACTTCTCTGGGTTTCATGTGGAGGAATGAGCATTGAAAACAGACTTAATGGTTGTCTCTGTATCTTCTGCTGACAAGGACGCAGAGAAGACATTCGACAGTTTCAATAGAATGCATATGATTTGGAGAGATAGAATTTGAGATAGAAAGCATAGAGAGGTTAGGGTCCGATCACATTCACTTAGTTCAACAGATTCAACAATGAAAACATAGCTATAAGTGAATGTTGTAGAGGATAGAACACTAATATATATATATATATATCTATATAATCAACATAGTGAAGATAATCATGAAGATATGTTGAGGTCGAAGCCAAACCAAATGTGAATACATTGCAAGGTAACGCCATGAGTGAAACACTTCAAAATAGAACATTTGGTGGTGGCGTTACCCACTGTATAGGAAGTATTAGACCCAGACACGGCGCACAATTATCGTGGCGCTCCGAAGTCAAATTCCACATTAATATATTCACACTTAGAATGTATGTCTTCATTGATTGAAGATATACCTTACTTCGTGTGTTGCACATCTAAGTCATCAATATGCATAAGGGTTAGGATGTGTGCCTGATCACAGGACATTTGAGGATTCCAGGATATTAAGCTCACACCGTAACTTGCAAAATCTCTTCTCATCCAAGGGCTTGGTGAAGATATCTGCCAATTTCTCTTCAGTGTTGATGTGTATGATATCAATATCTTCCTTCACAACATGATCTCTGAGAAAGTGATGACGAATTTCAATGTGCTTTGTCTTCGAGTGCTAAACTGGGTTGTTGGCGATCTTGATGGAGCTTTCGTTGTCGCAGTAAAGTGGCACTTGCTTCAGATGAATGCCATAGTCCTTGAGTGTTTGCTTCATCCACAGAAGCTGAGCAAGATCCAGCAGCAATGTATTCAGATTCAGCAGTGGAGAGAGATACACAGTTCTGCTTCTTTGAAGACCAACATACAAGTGATCGTCCCAGAAAGTGACATATGCCTGATGTAGACTTGCAATCAACTTTGTCACCAGCATAATCAGCATCCGAGAATCCAACCAGATCAAACTCTGAGCCCTTTGGATACCATAATCCTAGAGTTGGGGTGTGAGCCAAATATCGAAGAATTCGCTTCACAGCTAAGTGATGCGACTCCTTTGGTGCCGCTTGAAATCGAGCACACATGCAAACACTAAGCATAATATCTGGCCTAGATGCACATAGATAAAGTAAAGAACCATTCATGGAGTGGTATACCTTTTGATCGAACTCTTTACCATTGTCGTCAGGACCCAGATGATGTTTGGCTGGCATAGGTGTTGTGAAGCCTTTGCAGTCTTGCATACCAAACTTCTTCAGGCAATCTTTGAGATACTTCTCTTGAGATATGAAGATGCTGTTGCGTTGTTGTCGTATTTGAAGACCGAGGAAGAACTTCAGCTCTCCCATCATGGACATCTGATATTGCTCTTGCATCATATATCCAAACTCTTCACTGTACTTCTGATTGGTGCAGCCGAAGATAATGTCATCCACATATATTTGGCACACAAACAGTTAACCATCATATGTCTTCGTGAAGAGAGTGGGGTCTAGGGAACCAGGTATGAAGCCTTTGCTCTTCACGAAGTATTTGAGTGTGTCATACCAGGCCCGAGGGGCTTGTTTGAGGCCATACAGTGCCTTGTTGAGCTTGTATACCAGGTCAGGATGTTTTGGATCTTCAAAGCCAGGCGGTTGTGCAACATACACTTCTTCTTCAATCTTGCCATTGAGAAAAGCACTCTTCACATCCATTTGATATAGAAGTATGTTGTGAAGATTTGCATAGGCCAGCAGTATGCGTATGGCTTCAAGTCTAGCCACAGGAGCAAATGTTTCATCGAAGTCAATGCCTTCCACTTGAGTATATCCTTGAGAAACAAGACGAGCTTTGTTTCTGACAACTTGACCATGCTCATCTTGCTTGTTGCGGTATATCCATTTGGTGCCTATTATATTGTGCTTCCGTGGATCAGGACGCTTAACTAGTTCCCATACATTATTCAGCTCAAACTGTTGAAGCTCTTCTTGCATAGCTTGAATCCATTCAGGTTCCATGAAGGCTTCTTCAACTTTCTTGGGTTCTGTTATTGAGACGAATGCGAAGTGCCCATAGAAATTTGCTAGCTGAGTTGCCCTTGAACGAGTGAGTGGACCGGGTGCATTGATGCTATCAATTATTCTTTCAATCTGCACTTCATTGGCAATGCGAGGATGTACAAGGCGAAGACTTTGCTCTTGCTGATCATTGTCGTTGTTAGAAGGAATGTCTTCAGGATGAGCATTGTCTTCATGTTGATCAGGTGCTGAGATGATAAGGTCTTCTTCAGGATGAGCTTCAGAAGGTATAATTTCTCAAGTTCCCATTAGCTTGATTGATTCACTGGATGGAACTTCATCTAGCACATTTGGCAGTTGCTCTCTTTGTGAACCATTGGTCTCATCGAACCGCACATCCACTGTTTCAATCACTTTGTAATGAAAGAGATTGAAGACTCTGTAGGAGTGCGAATCCTTTCCATATCCAAGCATAAAACCCTCATATGCTTTTGGTGCAAACTTTGAGGTGTGATGTGGGTCCTTGATCCAGCACCTTGCGCCAAATACTCTGAAGTAACTGACATTTGGCTTCTTGCCAGTAAGGAGCACATAAGATGTCTTGTTCAGAAGCTTGTGAAGATAAACACGATTGATTGTATGGCATGCAGTATCAATGGCTTCAGGCCAGAATTATCTTGGGGTCTTGTATTCATCTAGCATCGTTCTGGCCATCTCAATGAGTGTTCTGTTCTTGCGTTCGACGATGCCATTCTGCTGTGGCGTGTACGGGGCTGAGAATTCATGTGTGATGCCCAAGGTATCAAGATATGTATCAAGGCCAGTGTTCTTGAATTCAGTGCCATTGTCACTTCTGTTGTGCTTTATCTTGGCGCCATAATTGTTCATAGCTCGATTGGCGAAGCGTCTGAAGACATCCTGCACTTCAGTCTTGTAAAGGATTATGTGCACCCAAGTGTATCTAGAGTAATCATCAACAATAACGAAGCCATAGAGGCATGCAGTAGTAGTAAGAGTTGAGTAATGAGTGGGACCGAAAAGATCCATGTGAAGCAGTTCGAAGGGTTGAGTAGTGGTCATGATTGTCTTCGAGGGATGTTTGGCCCTCGTCATCTTTCCTGCCTCATAGGCACCGCATAAGTGATCTTTCTTGAACTTGACGCCCTCGATGCCTATGACATGCTTCTTCTTTGCCAGGGTGTGGAGGTTCCTCATGCTAGCATGCCCAAGCCTCTGATGCCAGAGCCAGCATTCTGAAGCTTTTGCTAGAAGACATACGGCAAGCTGTGGTCCTGCTGAGAAATCTACCACATACAAATCATCTTTTCGATACCCTTCAAACACTAGAGACTTGTCAGATTCCATTAGTACAAGGCAACGATATTTTCCAAATATTACGATCATGTTCAAATTGCAAAGCATTGAGACGGACATTAAGTTGAAGCCAAGGGATTCAACAAGCATGACTTTATCCATGTGTTGATCCCTTGAGATTGCAACTCTACCTAGACACAATACCTTACTTTTACCAGTGTCAGCAAATGTGATGTGGCTCTTGTCGGATGGACGTAAGGTTGAGTCCATAAGAAGACTTCTTTTGCCAGTCATGTGATTTGTACACCCACTATCAATAATCCATTCTGAAGATGCTGGTGTCGTACCCTAGAGTGCAGTTAGGGGGATAGGCTTCACCAAGAGCATTGTGAAGCAAAAACATTTGACGAACCAATGGGTTATGAAAGCTTAGATCCAGATTGGGACTAATAGGGAGAGTAGCAAGCGATTCAGGAACGAAGTACATAGTAAGACCATTCGGGCATTTGGTCTTGCGCCCTACAAGATGTTTAAGGTCCCCAGCAATGGTGTCAGGCGATTTTGGTTTTCTGCTGGAGACCTTTCCCTGCAAAAGAGAGTTAAGCTTTCTTAGCCACCCACATCTTCAAGGGTGGCTGAGAAGCAATAAGTCTAAGTGTAGCATCTGAGAATTTTGGCTTTGGAGCCCTAGCAAACAGTCTTGCAGGCGGACAATAGTACTCATAAGAATAGGCAGAATAGTTCTTGGTCTTATGAACATGGCGGTTTGATGAACCGCTCTCATATTCATATGCCTGAGTATGGTTTCCCTGCAAAACATTTGCATTAGTGCGACTTAGGTGAGTCCTCTGTCTGTATGAAGCCTTTGGACCGTATGAAGCCTTTGGTCTGAGGATTGTCTTCTTCACGTGAGGTGTCATGATGACATTCATAGGAAGATTCTCCAGACACCTTTTCGGAACCCAGATCTTCTTCATAGGCGGTCCATTCCTGCAGTTAGTACCAATGTACCTGGCAAACACTTCACCATTCTAATTCTTAAATAGTATATAGTTTGCATCAAAGGATTCATCAATGATAATGGGGTTAGCACAAGTGAAGCCAGATAGATTGGATGGGTCTGCTGAAGGTTCCTTTGCAGCAACCCACATGGTTTTGGGGTACTTCTCAGGTTTCCAGTAAGAACCATGAGCATTCATTTTCCTTACGAACCCAATACCCTCTTTCCTCGGGTTTCAGTTCAGTATCTGCTTTTTGAGGACATCACATAGTGTCTGATGCCCTTTAAGACTTTTGTACATCCCTGTTTCAAGCAATGTCTTCAACCTAGCACTCTCATCAGCAATAGCAGTGGTATCCTCAGCAGAGGGGTTAGTTACCACATCAACAGTTGAAGATATTGCAACAGTAGTAGTAGTAGAACATTCAACAACAGAAGTAGCATTATCACGCTCAATGCATTTAATACATGGTGGTTCAAATCCTTCCTGAGCGGGACTGATCTGTTTGGCGCGAAGTGACTCGTTTTTCTTTTGAAGATCTTCATGAACCGCTCTCAATTTCTCAAGATCTTGCTTCCTTTGAAGATAATCATAGGAAAGCTTTTCATGAGTTGTTGAGAGAGTTTCATGACGACTTTCAAGTTCCTGATACTTAACGTGAAGATTTTTTATGTCTTCAATTAAGGATTCAGATCGAGTCATTTCAGCACCTAACAGATCAACGCTTCTGTCTAGCAGTTTTTGAATATTTTCCATAGCTTTCTGTTGTTCAGTTGCAATTTTAGCAAGTGTTTTGTAGCTGGGTTTTGAGTCCCAATCAGAGTCATCGTCACTAGATGTTTGATAGTGAGTAGTGCGTGTGTTTACCTTGGCACCGCGTGCCATGAAGCAGTAGGTAGAAGCGGAGTAGTCCTTGTCATTTGCATCGGTGTCGGTGACGAGGTCATTGTCTTCAGTATTGAAGATGGACTTGGCAACGTATGCTCTAGCCAGACTTGCGACGCCTGAATCGGACTCCTCCTCAGACTCCACCTCCGCCTCCTCAGAAGCGGACTCCTCCTCTGAATCCATTTCCTTGCCAACAAACGCACGTGCCTTGCCAGATGAGCTCTTCTTGTGTGATGAAGACTTTGAGGAAGACTTGGACGAAGACTTTGAGTATTTCTTCTTCTTGTCGTCAGAGTCATATTCCTTGCTCTTCTTCTTCTTTTTGTTCTGATTGTCCCACTGTGGACACTCAGAGATGAAGTGGCCAGGTTTCTTGCACTTGTGACATGTTTTCTTCTTGTAGTCGTGAGCAGAAGCTTCATCATTCCTTGAGCTTGATTGGGAAGACTTTCTGAAGCCTTTCTTCTTGGTGAATTTTTGGAACTTCTTCACAAGCATAGCAAGTTCCCTTCCAATGTCTTCAGGATCATCAGAACTGCTGTCAGATTCTTCTTCAGATGAGGAGACAGCTTTTGCCTTCAAGGCACGAGTTCGCCCATAGTTTGGACCGTAGATATCTCTTTTCTCAGAAAGCTGAAACTCATGTGTATTGAGCCTCTCAAGTATGTCAGATGGATCAAGTGTCTTGAAATCAGGACGTTCTTGAATCATCAGGGCTAGGATGTCAAACGAACTATCAAGTGATCTCAGTAGTGTCTTGATGACTTCATGTTTGGTGATCTCAGTAGCACCGAGGGCTTGAAGCTCATTTGTGATGTCAGTGAGTCGGTCAAATGTGTGCTGGACATTCTCATTGTCATTTCGCTTGAAGCAGTTGAAGAGGTTGGGAAGGACACTGCTTCTCTGATCTCTCTGGGTTGAGATGCCTTCATTGACCTTGGAGAGCCAGTTCCAGACCAGCTTAGATGTCTTCAAAGCACTCACATGGCCATACTGTCCTTTGGTCAGGTGACCACAGATGATATTCTTGGCAGTAGAGTCCAGTTGAACAAATTTCTTGACATCAGCAGCAGTGACACCTTCTCCGGCCTTGGGAACGCCGTTTTCGACGACATACCATAGGTCGACATCAATGGCTTCAAGATGCATGCGCATCTTATTCTTCCAGTAGGGATATTCAGTTCCATCAAAGATGGGGCACGCAGCGGAGACTTTAATTATCCCTGCGGTCGACATAGCTAAAACTCCAGGTGGTTAAACCGAATCACACAGAACAAGGGAGCACCTTGCTCTGATACCAATTGAAAGTGCGTTATATCAACTAGAGGGGGGTGAATAGGCGATTTTTATGAAAGTCTTCAAAACGTGGAAGTTATGAAGACAAACGATAGAAATAAACCTATTACCATGCAGCGGAAGGTAGACTACACTAGGCAAGCCATAGTCAAGTATTCAATAAAGTGAAAGCACAATGACTTAATAGCAGCAATGTAGTAAGGATCGGGTAGGAAGATATTATGAAGCCATACAGAACATGCAGTCACTCAGTGAAGACAAAAGATAGTGCAAACATACAATGACTTCACAAGGAGCAACAGTAAGTAAAGGGAAGGGAAGATGAAACCAGTGACTCGTTGAAGACAATGATTTGTTGGACCAGTTCCAGTTGCTGTGACAACTGTACGTCTGGTTGGGGCGGCTAGGTATTTAAACCTTAGGACACACAGTCCCGGACACCCAGTTCCTGAACACGCAGCTCAGGACACCCAGTCCTCACCGTATCCCCTTGAGCTAAGGTCACACAGACCTCCCCAATCACTCTGGTAAGTCTTCAAGGTAGACTCCCAATTTTCACAGTTTCGTTCACATCGGCATACCCAACATGATCTCTGGATGCCTCAACGACGACGCCTAACCCGGCTGGAGGATGCACAGTCCTCCAAGTGTAATAAGTCTTCAGATACAACAGAGACAAGAAAGACTTAAAGTGATGCCAATTCTCTCTTGGCTCTGGTGGTTAGGGCTTTATCCTCGCAAGGAATTCTCTCCTCAAAGGCTTCGAGGTGGGTTGCCTCTCAAACGAAAAAGCCGTACTCGCAATCTGAGCAGCCAACCGTTTATGGTTGTGGGGCGTGGGCTATTTATAGCCACTTGGTAACCCGACCTGATTTGTCCGAAATGACCCTGGGTCACTAAGGAACTTACACGTGTTCCAATGGTCAGATTTCAAACTCACACGGCAACTTTACTTGGGCTACAAGAAAAGTTGACTTGTCCGACTCTGGACAAGCTTTGCTCTCATAGTCTTCACTCGAAGACATAGGTTTTTGGTTAGGCATCACTTCAGTCATTCTGACTGGTTTCTTGGACCCACTTAACAGTAACGGTGGTTTCCTATGACTCAACACAAAAGAAAAAGGAACTACGAAAAGATCTAAGTCTTCGAGCTCCATAGGCTTCATGTGGTGTCTTCTCTGTCATAGTCTTCAATGTGAATATTCATATACCACCTTTGACTTCAATGTCTTCATACAGGGGTCATCTCTGGTAGGAAAACCGAATCATGAGGGACTTCTACCTGTGTTATCCTACAATTCTCATAAACACATTAGTCCCTCAACTAGGTTTGTCGTCAATACTCCAAAACCAACTGAGGTGGCACTAGATGCACTTACTACTCCTTATACTCTAGAATTGTCTGAATCTCTCTATTTAATCCACCCATAAAACGTGCAAGCATAGCTTCATTCTCCTCAACAATACCACATCTAATCACGCCAGTTTGTAATTCCTGATAATATTCTTCTACAGAATTTTTTCCCTGTCTTAAGCGCTGCAATTTTTGAAGTAATTCACGTTGATAATATGGTGGAACCCAACGAGTACGCATAGCAGTTTTCAAAGCAGCCCAAGTAGCCGGAATAGGATATAATCTACAATGCTCAGACCACCAAACACATGCAAAACTAGTGAAAGCACAAACAGCAGCAGGAACACGTCTCTCCTCGGGATATTGTAAACATGTAAATCGTTGTTCAGTTTCTAACTCCCAAGTAAGATATATATCAAGAACATATCTACCCTCAAATGGTGGAATATTCAATTTTAGTTTAGGGAGGTGGTCATGATCTCGTACCTGAGGGTGAGCCCTACCATTGCCATTATTTGCATGTGGACGACCTGGTGGTTGCTGTGCTGGTGGTGGCACGTAGTTCTGATTTTGATCAACCTCATCCTCATAATCTCCCACATAATCATCCTCCTCCACATCAGCAGTAGGAGCCACAGAAGTATCAACAGTAGCACCAGCAGTTTGGCCCGACTGAAGAGGGACACAGCTCGCTCGGCGGAGGGCTGTTTCCCGACATGGAGGTAGTCGGTGTTGTTGCTGTTGTTGCAGAGGTGCGGCAGGAGCAGCCGGTGGTGGTGGTGGAAAACGCGAAAGCAATTCAGCAAACTTGTTATCGAGCTTTGTTTCAATCGTCTTCTCCATGCCATCTATCTTCTCCATGGCCTCTTCAAATATGTTTATCACATCTTGCACCTGTCCACTCATCATTTGTTGAAACGTATCATGAAGCTCCTTGTTCGTCAAGTTCTCCCAGTCAGTCTCGTCGGCTTGTGATCCTGGCATGGTTAGCAGCAATAGAAACACACAAGAATATGATCCTACAGACTACTAACAAGTGGTGGTGGTGGCGGGTGTCACAAATCCGTCAAGCAAATCTCAAATTCTTACCAGTTCTTACCCAGCAGCAGGCGGTGATCGGCAACCGTTGTAGTCAAAACTCTCAAAAGCTTGGATAGAGCGATTGCCAGGGAGAGTCAAACACACGACGTAGATATATGTGGAGCTGGGAAGGCTTATAGTATGGTAGCAAAAAGGGTCAGCAATAATCAGTTCAGAGATGCAAAGTTGAATAAACGCTCAATGACGGTACTGTGCTAGTCCTAGGCTAGACCGTGCTAGAGACGCGAGCCTAGAACACTAACAAAATCACGGCGCTGCACGTAAATAAGGGAAAAGCACACTCTGGAACTCTCTTTTTTTCGCTCTTTTTTTGCGCTCTTTTTTTTGCGAAAAATCACTATAATGGCGACTGTCTCAAAACTCTTCCCTCGTCAAACTGATAGGATGGGCACGAATTTTTTTTTCACTTTTTTCGGAAATCAGGGCAGC
Source organism: Triticum urartu (assembly GCF_003073215.2). Taxonomy (NCBI): domain Eukaryota; kingdom Viridiplantae; phylum Streptophyta; class Magnoliopsida; order Poales; family Poaceae; genus Triticum; species Triticum urartu. Next base: position 188,294,158 of record NC_053022.1, on the reverse strand, counting down.
GACGACGAAAAAGTGCGACAAAAAATCACTATGATGGCACGTGGCTCAAAAGACTCAGAAAAGCCTAAAAATAAGATAGGGAAAAAAAATTTGCCCGTGAAAATTTTGGCCTAAAAACTGCCCGGGGGTCTCCAGACTCCTTTTTTTTCCGAGACCTACGCAAGCAAGGAAACACGAATCGGAATTTAGATTGATCTCAAGAACAAACCTAATATGAGAAGAACTCGGATTGGTGGTGGATATATGGTTGTGGTATATGGCAGCGGTGGTGGTATATGGTAGCGGTGGTGGTATATGGATACAGATTGGTGGTGGTATATGGATACGGATTGGTGGTGGTATATGGATATGGATTCAGAGCGGTGGCGGATAAGCAAAAGTGGTAGATGGGCGATGATGATGGTGCGGCGGCGGCGTGACAACTTATGACCAGAACTCGAAACTCTAAAAGACTAGACTCTAAGACCAGCAACTTGACACGACGATGCAACTGCAAATTCAACAAAGCAAAAACCCTAAAAAGATTATGCAAAGGCTCAGATTGGTTCGGATATGTTGAACTAACCCTAATTTTTTTTTGTGGCTTTTTCGTGGACTGTAGGTATGAAGAACAGACTCTATCTAATCTACGAAAAACTGTAAAATCTCACCGAGCAACCTGGAAATCTGATACCACTTGATAGAGGCTAAGGTGTCCCGATGTTTCGATGAGATGGTGGCTATCGTTTTCTGTGGGAGTCGACCTTGACGATCCGACTACGAACGTGCGAGACGTCGCGCCTTAGCAATCGCTAAACCAACTTCCGAAGGGTTATTGACCACGCCAGAGCACAATCAACCTGACCACGAGGGTCTGTTTCCTGCGAACAAACGAAGAACAAGCAAGAAACTGAGATTGCAATCGGGATATTACGAATATAAGATGAAAGCTTTATTGATCAAGGTGGGGTTCTGTGACGTCTTGGTCTGGTCGTTGGACACAAACGAAGTACGCGAAGTTGCAGCTATGGCGAACTTTTAATCTAAACAAAACCCAAAGTCTAAACGATGCCCTAAGGGCTGTATATATGGAGGAAGAGGGGGGAATTTCGTGGCCCTTGAGGGTGGGGTCTGAAACCAACCCTAACTCTTGTTTCCCCACACATACGGACTCTAAAAATAGCCTATACTTAAGTATTTCGAAATTACATGGGCCTGGCCCATTAATAAGGTGACGCAGCACCTAGAATAGCCTATGGACGAATATTATGAAGTGGCATCTTGTATATTTCGTCCAAGGCTTCATGCACTCCTTATGGCAGCTTCAAAGTCCTGAAATCATCACTTGTAACTCCGTTCTTGATCCCCTTGCGCATGCCATCAACTCCATGCGTGTTCTTGCTCCAATGTTCATCCTTCTCCAAACTAGGCCCTTCATTTGTAAGCAAAACAAATGTATCCAATTTAGGCAGCATCATAATCTCATGAACATTAGAATCATTACCAAGAAACGAAAGTACCTGGTAATTTAATTGGCGTGCGCGAGCTCTAGTAATTGGTCCAGTATATGTAGCAGTAGAGGCTTTGGGTGTAACAATGGTATTGATGTCCTCATCAGAGATGTTGTGCATGATTAGGTACCAAGAAGGTCCTCCCGAAGATGTGCATGAAGATGTACAAATCCCCAAGTCCACGAAAGAGGAGAACCAACGAAAGGAGCCAAGAGCATCTCCCAGGCCCCGGACATCCGGCCAAGGCCCCGGACGTCCGGCCCCTGGAGCGTCTTCCACTACAGCAACCCAGCCACAGAAGGCTACAAGCCTCGGACATCCGGCCCCTCCCGAGCACACGGACATCCGGCCACCGGCCCGGAAATCCGGCCCCTCCGATCCCGAGAGCAACAAAGGCCACCGCTCCAGCCCGGACATCCGGCGTCGCCTGAAAGCCCGGACATCCGGCCCGACCAGCCCGGACAGCCGGCCTCCCCTGTCTGCGCACAGTGAAAGGCCGAGGCCCGTGTATCCCTTCTCCCCCCTAGACTATATATACTCTATCCCGTACAACTTTCTAGGGTTAGCAAAGGATTAGCTCATATTTTGTGTGAGAGCTTTGCTCATCCACTTGGTTACCTTCTCCTCGGAGATTTGAGCCTCCACCGGAGTTGATCCCCCAAGCAGATTCAAGACCCCTCTTTAGGGAAGAACATCAAGACCTCCTCACGGAGAAGAACCGGTTACCCTTTTGTATCGTCCCTAGTTGTCTGTTGACTGTGTATTGTTCTATGTATCCGAGGATCTAGCACATGTGTGACTTGTTCTTGTTAGTTTGAGTGTTCCTCTTGTGTTTCCCCTTGTGATTTCCCTCGTTTTCCCTTGTTTCCCTCTTTGTGTTCTTCGCGGGATCCACTCCTTTCGTGAAAGATCGGGCGATTAGGGTTCTACCCTAAATCAGATGAGGACATCAATACCATTGTTACACCCACAGCCCCTGCTGCTATACATACTGGACCAATTACTAGAGCTTGCGCATGCCAATTGAATTATCAGGTACTTTCGTTTCTTGGTACAATTCTAATGTTCATGAGAATATGATGTTGCCTAAATTGGATACGTTTGTTTTGCTTACAAATGAAGGGCCTAGCTTGGACAAGAAAGATGAACCTTGGAGCAAGTTCAAGCATGGAGGTGATGGCATGCGCAAGGGGATCAACAACGGAGTTACAAGTGATGATTTCAGGACTTTGAAGCCACCATAAGGAATGCATGAAGCCTTGGACGAAATATACGAGATGCCACTTCATAAATTTCGTCTAGAGGCTATTCTAGGTGCTACATCACCTTATTATTGGGCCAGGCCCATGTATTTTCGAAATACCTAAGTATAGGCTATTTTTAGAGTCCGTATGTGTGGGGAAACAAGAGTTAGGGTTGGTTTCGGACCCCTCCTCCAAGGGCCACGAAATTACCCCCTCTTCCTCCATATATACAGCCCTTTGGGCGTCGTTTAGACTTTGGGTTTTGTTTAGATTAAAAGTTCATCATAGCTGCAACTTCGCGTACTTCATTTGTGTCCAAGGACCAGACCAAGACGTCACAGAACCCCACCTTCATTAATAAAGCTTTCGTCTTTTATTCGCAATATCCAGATTGCAATATCAGTTTCTTGCTTGTTCTTCGTTTTCTCGCAGGAAATAGACCTCGTGGTCATGTTGATCATGCTCCGGTGTGGTCAGTAACCCTCGGAAGTTGGTTTAGCGATTGCTAAGGCATGACGTCTTCGCACGTTCGTAGTCGGATCGTCAAAGTCGACTCCCACAAAAAACAATATCTATCTCATCGAAACATCAGGACACCTTTGCCGCTATCACATACGAACAAACATCTTCAAAATTAGAAATAATTTTAATTTGTAGAAGGAGAGGTAGAAGGCGGCTGTTGTACCTGAACGGGTGTGGATCCAATAACAAGTTTGGAGCATTTGTCAGACGAGTAGCCCACCACTGTCAATTTTGGCGCAGAAATGACATTGATTCTTGTTGGACCTTCTTGATCAACTACAAGTAATCTCTCAAGTGTAGGTGTGTCCTGGATGACCATACCGTGGTACACATCTTGTGATGCCTTCCTGCCGCACCAGCAACACTCATAAATAGTCCAGAGAGTCATGGAGGTGATGTGGAAGGTACTCAACCCATTAATCACCTGAAGACGAAGGTACTCGAGTGCAGTACAGCCATGGAGCAGGCGCTCCATGTCACCCTTTGAGAGGCAGATGACGACGAGCTCGAGGTGCTTCTGTCGTGGTACAATAAGAGCGGGCACGTCATTAAGGGGCGGGAAATGGCAGTTCCTGAACTTGGTGACGCGCAGCGTGGGCGCGAGGCGGAGTGCGGACATTGGGAACGACCGCATATGCCCATCATCAAAAGTGAGCTCCTCGAGCTGATCTAGGGCGGGGGATCGGAACCAGTCGTCAAGCTTGGCTCGGTCCTTGCCGTTGGAATGGAACTTGCCCATTCTAAGGCCTTTGGTTGGGCCAAGGTGACCGCCGAGGATCTTGGAGAACACATCCAAGCTTTTGCGATAGCCATGGCAGAGCTCGTGGGTGTCGATGGGGTTGAGAGGGCTGGAGTTCCATAGGGGGCACCACCGACGGGAAAGGAGGGTTGTCCGCGCCCCATATTTGATTGGGAGGAGGGAGATAATGACTCCCAACATATCATCGGGGAGGCTGCTGATTAAGTCTAGGCCTGCTGGAGTCGCTTGCGGTTCTAGCTCGCCCCACCTCTGCTTGTTGGCAGCCCCATTCTCCACCTCCGGAGTCTCCTTGTCAGCGGTGCTTTCTGATAGAAATGCGAGTACAGGGAATATTTAGTTAAAATAGGTGATGTAGGGTAGAACCCTAATCGCCCGATCTTTCACGAAAGGAGCGGATCCCGCGAAGAACACGAGGAACACAAAGAGGGAAACGGAGGAAAACGGAGGAAAACGAGAGAAAACACAAGGGGAAACACAAGAGGAACACTCAAACTAACAAGAACAAGTCACACATATGCTAGATCCTCGGATACATAGAACGATTCATATCCACGGACAACTAGGGACGATACAAAAGGGTAACCGGTTCTTCTCCGTGAGGAGATCTTGATGTTCTTCCCTAAAGAGGGGTCTTGAATCCGCTTGGGGGATCTTCTCCGGTGGAGGCTCGAATCTTCGAGGAGAAGGTAACCAAGTGGATGAGCAATGCTCTCACACAAAATATGAGCTAATCCTTTGCTAACCCTAGAAAGTTGTACGGGATAGAGTATATATAGTCTAGGGGGGTAGAAGGGGTACACGGGCCTCGGACCTTTACTGTTCGCAGATAGTGAGGCCGGATGTCCGGGCGTCGGGCCGGATGTCCGGGCTTGTGAACCTGGCCATGTTGCTCTCGGGTTCGGTGGGGTCCGGATTTCCGGGCAGGGGGCCGGATATCCGGGACCTCGGGAAGTGCCGGATGTTCGGGCTTGTGGAGCCGGATGTTCGGGGCCTGTAGGTACTTGGTGGTTGAGCAGCTGTAGAGGAAGGCGTTCCAGGGGCCGGATGTCCAGGGCCTGGGAGATGTTCTTGGCTCCTTCCGTTGGTTCTCTTCATCCGTGGACTTGGTGACTTGTCCGTCTTCATGCGCATCTTCGGGGGGACCCTCTTGGTACCTAATCATGCACAACATCTCAGACTTAGGTAGTAGCCAGGTCTCATGCATAGAAAGTGGAAGTTCGGAGAGGAGTGAGTTCACCTTATCTTCGATAGCCTTGGCTCGGGCTCGTGTCATTAGTCCAAGTGGTGCCATTGGAGGTGTGGGTGCGTCCATGGGGATGATCTTGGGATGCTCTGCATCATCTCCCTTCCCTTGGGGAAGATCCGTCCCCGGATCGAAATCCTCATCACCATGGTAGGGCGAGAGATCTTTGATGTTGAAGATGTCGCTCACGGAGTACTTGTCACGAGGAATGTCGATCTTGTAAGCATTGTTGTTGTAGCGTGCAAGCACCTTGAATAGTCCATCCGCGCGTGGTCGAAGTTTGGACTTGCGTTCTTGGGGATAACGGTCCTTGCGAAGGTGTAGCCACATGAGGTCTCCAATGTTGAAGATCATAGTTTGCCTGTTGACGTTGAGCTTGGTCGCAAGGCATTGTACTTGGCGCTCGATGGTGTTTCTTGTATCTTCATGCACCTTCTTGATATGGGTTGCTCTTGCACTTGCGTCCAAATTGATTCGCTCTTGGAGTGGTAGAGGTAGAATATCCAATGGTGACAAAGGCTTGAATCCGTAGACGACCTCGAAAGGGGACTTGCCGGTTGTTGAGTGTCTTGCTCGGTTGTAGGCGAACTCAGCGATGGGTGGACACTCCTCCCATTCCTTGATGTTCTTCTTGATGAGTACTCAAAGTAGAGCGAAGAGTGTGCGGTTTGTCACCTCCGTTTGGCCGTCGGTTTGAGGATGGTACGCCATGGAGAAGAGTAGCTTGATTCCGAGCTTGGCGCATAGGGTCTTTGAAAAGTAGCTAAGGAACTTGACGTCGCAGTCCGAGACGATGGTTTTGGCACACCATGAAAACACAAAATTTCCCTACTAAAGAGATTAGCAACATTTGAAGCATCGTCTATCTTGTGGCAAGGCATAAAATGTGCCATTTTTGAGAAACGGTCCACAACGACAAATATGGAATCTTTCCCATTTCGAGTTCTAGGCAAACCAAGTACGAAGTCCATGCTAATGTCTTCCCATGGTTGGTATGGAATTGGTAAAGGCATATAGAGACCATGAGATTGAGCTTTGGACTTAGCTTTGCGGCATGTAGAACACCGGTTGGTGAAGCGATTGACGTCCCGAAACATCTTTGGCCAAAAGTAGCTCTTCGAGAGCGTAGCGAATGTCTTGTCGCGTCTGAAGTGTCCCATTAAGCCTCCTCCATGCGATTCCTGCAAAAGCAACAAACGAAGATATGACTCGGGGATTCAAAGTTTGTTAGCTTTCATAAGATAGCCGTCTTTGATGTAATAGTGTTCCCAAGATGTATTTGACAAACACTTGGCATAAGGAATAACAAAAGTTGCATCATGCTCATACAAGTCTTTGATATGCTCGAAGCCAATGACATCTAACTCAAGTTGCGTGACAAGCATGCATATGCGGGAAAGAGCATCCGCTACTATGTTTTCTTTACCCTTGATGTACTTGATGACATAGGGAAAATACTCAATAAATTCACTCCATTTAGCATGACGCTTGTTCAACTTAGTTTGTCCCTTAAGATACTTGAGAGTCTCATGATCGGTATGAATGATAAACTCATGGGGACGAAGGTAATGTTCCCATTCACACAAAACACGGACTAAAGCGTATAGCTCTTTGTCATAGATGGGATAATTAAGTTGCGCTCCGGAAAGTTTCTCACTAAAGTAAGCTATGGGGCGCTTCTCTTGCGTTAACACACCTCCTATGCCATTACCACTAGCATCGCAATGAATTTCAAAAGGCTTGTCGAAGTTGGGTAGAGCAAGCACGGGAGCATGAGTAAGCAAATTCTTAAGCTCATTGAATGCGGTATCTTGGGATGGTCTCCAAACAAAAGGCGCATTCTTCTTGCTTAAGGCATGCAAAGGCGAAGCAATGGTGCAAAAATCCTTCACAACTGCGATGATAGAAACCCGCAAGACCAAGGAAACTACGCACTTGATGCAAGTTGGTTGGTTGCGGCCAAGTCTTAATAGCATTGATCTTGGACTCATCTACATGAACACCCTTAGAAGAAAAAACAAAACCCAAGAAAACGAGCTTATCAATACCAAAAAGGCATTTCTCCATATTAGCATAGAGGCACTCTTTTCTAAGAGTTTGTAAAACGGTGCGGACATGGGTGACATGCTCTTTGATAGATTTGCTAAACACAAGGATATCATCAAAGTAGACCACAACAAATATACCAATGTAAGGGTGAAAGACATGATTCATGAGGCGCATAAAAGTGCCCGGTGCTTCCGAAAGACCCATAGGCATGACTAACCACTCATACAAACCAAACTTGGTTTTGAAGGCGGTTTTCCATTCATCACCCTCTTGTATGCGGATTTGATAGTAACCACTCTTAAGATCAATTTTGGAAAAGATAGTGGCACCGCTAAGCTCATCAAGCATATCATCTAGGCGTGGAATGGGATACCTATAGCGAACAGTGATAGCATTGATAGGTCTACAATCGGAGCACATGCGAAAACTACCATCACGTTTTGGCACAAGAATGACCGGAACGGCACAAGGGCTCAAAATTTCACGCACATGTCCATGGTCTATGAGATTCTTTACTTGCCTTTGTATTTCTTTTGTTTCATCGGGGTTGACACAGTATGGAGATTTTTTCGGAAGAGGTGCTCCGGGGATGAGGTCGACTCAGTGTTCAATGCCTCGTAGAGGAGGTAGACCCGGAGGTAGCTCATCTGGAAAAACATCTTGAAATTCCTGCAAAAGAGAAGACAACACTAGAGGAAGAGTGTGAGAAGTGTTAGTTAGTGGTGCATTGTCCTTGCACACGAGGACGTAGTGTAGGACACTAGATGGGTGCTCACACACTTCTCTCATCTCACGTTTGGTGGAATATAGAACTAGGTTCTTGTTTTCGCTCATCGTGGAGGCACTCAATTTTGGCTTGTGGCGCTCACTCTTGTTTTGGTGGCTCGCTCTCTCACTATGATCTCCATGATGGGTTACTTGCTTGTCGGTGATCACTTGACTTGGTGACATTGGACGGAGGACGTATTCCTTGCCCTTCATCTTGAAGATATAGTGGTTCTTTGGGCCATTGTGTACGACTCCTCTATCGAATTGCCATGGCCGTCCAAGGATAAGATGACAAACGGTCATTGGAACGACGTCGCACTCCAAGGTGTCTTCGTAGGCGCCAATCTTGAAGGAGACTTGTACTCGGTGCTCGACTTGGATAGTGCCGGAGTCACTAAGCCATTGCACTTTGTATGGATGTGGATGCTTCGTCTTAGGCAATTGGAGCTTGGAGCAAAGTTCTTCACTTGTGATATTATGACAACTCCCTCCATCGACGATGACCTTGACGGATCGGCCATTGATGCCGGCCTTGGTGTGGAATATGTGGCATCGTTGGTCTTCTTCTTGGTGATGTTGGAGAGTCAAGACTTTGGAGACAACAAGTGCGGGACTTGAGTCTTCATCACAAAAGACTTGTTCTTCTTCATTGTTCACTAGACGGTGCTTGGCGACTTGCTCGAGGGCTTCCATTTCGCCTTCGCTCATGAAGTCATAAGTGCCATCGTCGTTGCAGACCATGGTTCGCTTGTTGGTGCACTCATAGGACTTGTGGCCTCGGCCTCTGCAAGTCAAACACTTGAAGGAACTCGTCTTGACGGTCTCATCGGTTGGGGTTGATGATGATGAAGCTCTTGGCTTGAAGTTGCTCGTAGGAGGATGGCTTGTAGTTGACGAAGCTTTCTTGGAAGTCGACTTGTCGATGTTGGAAGTAGAAGGTCTTGTAGTCGGTGTGGGAGTCGTTGAAGCTTGGTTATTGTGGAAGCCATAAGACTTGGATGAGAACTTGGCATACTTGAGATCATCTTGCACTTGGCGTTCCGGTTTGGTAGCTTGGTGCACTAGCTCGATGAGATTAGAGTATGGTTGGAAGTCGGCGATCTTCTTGATAGGGTGATTGAGTCCGTTCAAGAAACGTGCCATTGTTTGCTCATCATCTTCCATGACATTGGCTCGTATCATTGCAATCTGCATCTCCTTGTAGTATTCTTCAACGCTCTTTGTTCCTTGCTTGAGTTGTTGGAGTTTCTTGAAGTGGTCGCGGTTGTAGTAGGTAGGTACGAAGCGTGCTCTCATGACGTCCTTCATTTGCGCCCAAGTAGTGATGGGTGGATCACCTCTTGCCTCTCGGCACTCAATGACTTGTTCCCACCAAATGAGGACATAATCTTGGCACTCAAGGGATGCCATCGCGATCTTCTTCTCTTCTTCAAAATTGTGCAAATGGAAGATCTTGTCAACCTTCAATGCCCATGAAAGGTACTCTTCGGGATCGTTGCTTCCGTTGAATTTGGGCATGGTGAACTTGAGTTTGCCATAACGTTGCTCTTCATTGAATTGGGGTCGGGGATGATGATGCCCATGTTGTAGATGATTATTCAACTCGTGGTGCTCTTGGCGCGGAGGATTGTTATCCTCATGTTGCTCTTGTCGTGGAGGAGCTCCAATGTCGTAGTGCTCTTGATTGACTTGTTGTTCTTGGCGAGCTTGTGGAGGAGCATGTCTAGCTCGAGGAGGAACTTGCCGATGCACGTGAGCTTGAAATCTTCGTTCTTGAATTTCTTCGCGAAATGCTTCCTCTTGTTGACGGGCTTGTTGGCTTCGGTCGGCAACGGCTCGACTCGAATCGTGTAGAGCTTGTTGCGCCGCATGTGCTTGAGCGTCATGGAGTTTTTGTTCTTGACGTTGTGCCTCGGCATCTTGAGCATTTTGGTGTAGGCACGCTCGCTCTTCCTCTTCATGTTGGCATTGTCATTGTCGTTCTGGTGCTAGCGCAAAGGCTTCTTGAGTTTGACGTTGTCGGCGCTCTTGAGAGTTGGTGTCTCTTAGGGGATTGAGGCTTGCTTGAAGGTTGGTGCGCGCGGCTCGACGAAGAGTGTTTGATGTTGGTGTACTTGAGTCGGAGAGGGTGAAGTCGGAGTGGCGGCTTGAACGGCTCCTTCTTGAAGTGGAAGACGATCGGTTGAGCAACAAAGCATGAATTTCGTCCATCCTTGCGTCATTCTCTTGCTTGTGATCGTCGAGCCTGTGGTCGAAGTAGTCCCTTGTACATTGCTTGGAAAGTCGCAAGTCGGCGGCAAGGTTGTCGATGCGTTCACTCATTGCTTGTTGCTCTTGATGCAAAGCACGTTGTGCACCAAAGAGGTGACTCTTGGTGACGAAGGAGTTCATGTCGTCGTCTTGCTCCATGAAGCGTGGGTTGGTAGAAGTACTTGGCCTATCCATCATTCCAAGACAAATGTGAGTGGTAGAAAGAGAAGAACGAGTACCAAATGTACCTTGACCGAAGTTGAAAGTGGATCGAGGATCACTCCAATGTAGGACAAGGAAATAGCACAATTGGTACGAGTTCTTGTCGGTTTCTCACACCTACACAAGTAAAAGATTTTGGTGGAGCTTGGTTAGGATGGTGGCACAAAATTTGATGTAATTGTAAGTGAGCTTCAATAATGTTGGAAAAGATTCACAAGATGCAATGTAACAAGTAGACCAAGCAAAAAAGATAAGTGGGGTTGTGCAACCAAGGGTGAGCCAAAATGTGGAATCCACAAAAATGCTCTTGTTGCACAACACTAGAGAGACGCTAGCACGATTGCACAATAGGCGGATACAAGAACTTGTGCACAACCTACTTAGCAAAAATGCAACGACTTCTATCCCAAATATGTCTATGCAAGGTGTTGCTATGATATGATCCAAGATGATCGAGTATGACAATCTTAATGTTGTAAGATGCTATGGTTCTTGCTTAAAAGCTCTTTGCTTATCTTTTCTCTTTGCTTAAAAGCTTGTTTGGCTCTTTGATGTTTGAGCTCTTTTCTCATGCAATGCTTGACGAACCAAGATAGCAAATGAGTATGCGATGACAACTTTGTGACACAAGAGATGATACCAATATGCAACAATGATGTATGTATGCTATGGGAAGTATGATCACTAATGTGCACAAGTCTCGTTGCCGGCAATACTCAATGGCTAGTCTCGATGGGTAAGCAACGCAAAGGAGTAAGGCTATGATGGCTATCAATGTAATGGCAAGAGTGATATTCAATACAAGATGAGGTTACCGGTCTGCTTCGGTATGGTGTCAAAATGGTGGCACCGATACCAAGATGTAGTCGAGGTGTGGTTGTTGTGATGTGACGCGTCCGTGGCGAAGATGAGCGGCGGTGATGTCGATGTCGAACCGTACCTAGATAGCCGAAACACAAAAGGATACGGTACCGCAACTCAAATTCTCAAACCTCGAAGTAGCAATTGTGACGGAGAGCGAAACGGTCCAAAAATGGTTGGGTTATGCGGAAGTGGTGGAGGTATGCGGAAGTATATATGGTATGTGGTGGGCACCGGAACAAAATTTGGTGGAAATTGGGCAGAAAACGGGGCGGTGGATGAAGATGTTGCTGTCAGGTCGGAATGTCCGGGTGGATGGGCCGGATGTCCGGGTGGACGGGCCGGATGTCCGGGCTGGACGGGCCGGATGTCCGGGCTCTGGATCGGGGACGAACGGGATGAACACCGCGAGGAAGGTTAAATCCGGGCGAAATTCGGAGGAATTTTGGATGGAAGTTGGGGGAAAATGGATGGGAAGCTAGATCCACTCAAAACAAAGCAAATCCACGGATCCAAACCAACAAAATCTCAACACACCAACAAATCACAAAAAAAAAATTGGGGCTATTTTTGGTGGGGAATTTTCAAATTAGGACGAAAAACAACAAAACAAGGCTAGAAACACAACGGGGAGGCTCCGAAATCCTGATCAACGTGGCTCTTGATACCAAGATGCTGATCTTTCACGAAAGGAGCGGATCCCGCGAAGAACACGAGGAACACAAAGAGGGAAATGGGGGAAATCACAAGGGGACACACAAGAGGAACACTCAAACTAACAAGAACAAGTCACACATGTGCTAGATCCTCAGATACATAGAACGATACATGGTCCACGGACAATAGGGACGATACAAAAGGGTAACCAGTTCTTCTCCCTAAGGAGGTCTTGATGTTCTTCCCTAAAGAGGGGTCTTGAATCCGCTTGCGGGATCTTCTCCGGTGGAGGCTCGAATCTCCGAGGAGAAGGTAACCAAGTGGATGAGCAAAGCTCTCACACAAAATATGAGCTAATCCTTTGCTAACCCTAGAAAGTTGGATGAGGTGGAGTATATATAGTCTAGGGGGTAGAAGAGGTACACGGGCTTCGGCCCTTTACTGTGCGCAGACAGGGAGGCCGGATGTCCGGGCTGGTGAAGCTGGCCATGTTGCTCTCGGGTTCGGGGGTGTCCGGATTTCCGGGCAGGGGGCCGGATATCCGAGACCTCGGGAAAGGCCGGATGTCCGGGCTTGCGGGGCCGGATGTCCGGGGCCTGTAGGCACTTGGTGGTTGAGCAGCTGTAGGGGAAGGCGCTCCAGGGGCCGGATGTCCGGGGCCTGGGAGATGCTCTTGGCTCCTTCCGTTGGTTCTCCTCATTCGTGGACTTGGGGACTTGTCCGTCTTCATGCGCATCTTCGGGAGGACCCTCTTGGTACCTAATCATGCACAACATCTCGGACTTAGGTAGTAGCCATGTCTCATGCATAGAAAGTGAAGTTCGGAGAGGAGAGAGTTCACCTTATCTTCGATAGCTTTGGCTAGGGCTCGTGTCATTGGTCCAAGTGGTGCCGTTGGAGGTGTGGGTGCGTCCATGGGGATGATCTTGGGATGCTCCGCATCACCCTTGCTTGCATTTACCCATGATTCACCATTTTACTACTCATTTGTGTATTTGCATGCTTGGTGGAGATCCTTGTTGCTATTGCCATGTTTATCATGTGCCTCATGCTATTGATGCTATTTTGCTCATATCTTGCCTTCATGCTTGTGATGTGTGTTGTGCATTATTCATGACTACCATTTGCACACATGACATACTTAACATGATTCCTTCTAGTACATTGCATCTTCGCACTACTAGCTTGCTTGCCTTGATTCATATGATTGCTTACTTTGTCGCATCACCCATGTTCCATTATTACTTGCTTTCTTGGGTTCATGACGTATATGTTCATGCCTCTCACATGATACATCTTGATCATTGTCTCTTGTCTCCATTAGTGCCATATCTCATATACCCTTGTATTGAGTGCCAACTTGCTATGCTTATTGATCGTGGAGACTTGGACACTTTACTTGTGATGCATGCTTGCTTGCTTGCGCCTATTCTATTTGGTTGTTCTCACATCATATGCCTCCGTACTATGAAATGCTCCCTTGTCCTTTCTTATGATGAGCATGATGCATCCACTTGTTGGGTATTATACCACACGAATGATAGGTTTTGCATCTCCGATAACCTCATTTGTTTTTTCAAGTGTTTGTCATGTTCTTTCATTTGGGAAGATTCACAAGGTGGTGCCGTTATGCGACAACTTGGTCATGCGAAGGCATACAAGATGCGCGACACCAATATTTGCGAGAATACCCTAAAGGTGAACTCCTTCCCTTTGAGACATCCTCAAATACGCATATTAGATGGATCACTCTTTCATTGTTGTCTCCTTCTTGTTGTCCACATGATACATCTCGCGAACGGAGGAGCGACATTGGAGATTGGCTCCATGGACATTCAAGTTGAGGAGAGCTCGTACTTAGTGGATTCACCACCGGACCACCACTTCTACCACAACATTGAGCTATGGTACAACACCACCCATAACAAATTTGCATCTTATGCATGGATTGACTCACCTTATGATTGCCTTGTTGCATCTTGTATTTCTATGTCATCCATGATATATGAGCTTGTGCATTTCCTTAGCAAATTTGTTGTGATCTTTCTTGATGGCATATTCATACATAATGATCACATTGCCTACCATCAATTGCATGATAACATAATCATATTGAGCATACATTGCCATATTCATGCTATTGATAAACTGTCTCACTATGACATCATTTTGCATCGTGGTTGCATTGATCACAGCCACAATACATTTGTGTGCACAATGAATGCTTTTGCTCCCATGAATGCTTTACATGTCATTTTACATCATTTGGATAAGCATCTCATGCATTTTCATGAACAATTCCTTTGGACTAACTCATGTTTATTTGATGGACACCTTCTGTGCGTTAACCATTGTATTTCTGAGTGTTGTTTGTGTTTGCTCTTCTTGCATGTATACCACTCCGGCGATACCTTGGAGTACTTGGATTGCGCAATGTCTTCAACTCCGTCCAACTACAAGTCCGTCCACAACAACCGTTTCCATGGTGATGAGGATCATGATCCGAGGTTGGATCTTTCCCAAGGGGGCGGAGATGACGTGGTGCATCCCACGATCATCCCCATGTACACTTCGACTACTCCCCAAGCCCCAAGAGGACATACGATAAGACCTCGACCATACGCCATGGGACACAAGGTGAACTCACTCCTCTTTGAACCATATCTTCCCACATACGAGACATGGTTACTACCTCATGCATGGACCTTGTGTATACTCAGGCGCATACGGGATGACCATGGAGATTCAATGGACCAAGGCCAAGCATGGAAGAGAAGACGGAAGAAACGAGAAGAAGATGGAGCAGCTGTTGGCGTCAGCCCGGACGTCGGGACCTCCCTCCGGATCATCCGGACTCAGCCGGATCATCCGGGTAATCCCGCAGCCACGACACCCGAAGCTTACAGAATCCTCCCAAGCGGATTCAAGACCCCTCTTTAGGGAAGAACATCAAGACCTCCTCACGGAGAAGACCGGTTACCGTGTATCATCCCTAGTTGTCCGTGGATCGTGTATCTTTCCTTTATGTACTCGAGGATCTAGCCCATGTGTGACTTATTCGTGTCGGTTTAGTGATTCCTCTCGTGTTTCTTATTGTGTTTTCTCTCCGTTCTTTGCCGTGTACTTCGTGATTTCCGCGGGATCCGCTCCTTTCGTGAAAGATCGGGCGATTAGGGTCTCTACCCTACATCATGATCTTTGATGGTCTCCAAACCAAATATTTTAAAGTCAAGTTGTGAAAGCATAGTATAACGACGAGACAATGCATCAGCAATAACATTTTCTTTACCCTTGTTGTGTTTAATGACATAAGGGAAAGTCTCAATGAATTCAACCCATTTAGCATGTCTACGGTTCAGTTTTTCTTGACTTTTAATGTTTTTCAAAGATTCATGATTAGAATGTATAACAAATTCCTTGGGCCATAAATAATGTCGCCATGTTTCTAAGGTCCGAACAAGAGCATATAATTCTTTATCATAAGTAGAATAGTTCAGACTAGGCCCACTCAATTTTTCAGAAAAGTATGCAACAGGTTTGCCATCTTGTAATAACACACCTCCTAATCCAATTCCACTAGCATCACATTCAAGCTCAAAAGTCTTATTAAAATCAGGAAGTTGGAGTAAAGGAGCATGTGTGATGTAGGGTAGAACCCTAGTCACCCGATATTTCACGAAAGGAGCGGAATCCCGCGATGAATACGAAGAACACAAAGGGGAAAACGAGGGGAAACACAAGGGAAATAGGAGAGGAACACTCAAACAAACAAGATAGTCACACACGTGCTAGATCCCCGAATACATAGAGTAAGATGCATGATCCATGATCAACTAGTGACGATAAACGGTAACTGGTCTTCTCCGTGAGGTGGTCTTGATGTTCTTCCCTAAAGAGGGGTCTTGAATCCGCTTGGGGAATCTTCTCCGAGGAGGTGCGATCTCTGAGGAGAAGGTAACCAAGTGGATGAGCAAAGCTCTCACATAATCATGAGCTATCTCTTTGCTAACCCTAAAACGTAGGTAGGAGAAGAGTATTTATAGTCTAGGTGACGAAAGGGTACACGGGCCTTGGCCCAAGTCGCTGCGCGCACGCAGGACCGGAAGTTCCGGGCGAGGCCGGAAGTTCCGGGAGCTGGAGGTTCCGGGGAGGATCCGGCCTAACTATAGAGTTGGCGCGGGTGGAGATGTGTTGGCATCCGGGGGCCGGAAGGTCCAGGCTGGCCGGAGGTTCCGGGCGCCGAAAGGTCCGGGACGGGGTCCGTGCTAACCCGAGAGTTGGCACGCCTGGGCTGGTTGAAGTCATCGGTGGCCAGAAGCTCCGGGTCGGCTGGAAGGTCCGGGGGCCGGAAGTTACGGGCTCTGGCCGGAGGTTCCGGGCTGTCCAGAGTGTTGACGCATGTCTCTTCTTCTACAGCCCTCGGCTCCGTGTATTGAGCATTGTACCTGACCACACATAGCAGCTCGGACTTAGGCAGTAGCCATGTCTCACTTGAAGAGGAGGGAAACTCAAGTAGGAGTGATGTCACCTCAGATTGAATAGCACGTGCCCTAGCCCTTGTCATGGACCCACTTGGAGCTTGGATAGTTGAGGTGGCGTCCATGGGGATGGTCGTGGGATGCTCCGCATCATCTCCCCTCCCTTGGGGAAGATCCGTCCTTGGATCGAATTCTTCATCACGATGGAAGGGGGAGAGATCTTTGATGATGAAGATTTCGCTCACGTTGTATTTGTCGCGCGGGAGATCGATCTTGTAAGCGTTGTTGTTGTAGCGTGCGAGCACCTTGAAGGGTCCATCTGCTCGTGGTTGAAGCTTAGACTTGCGTTCTTGTGGAAAGCGGTCCTTGCGAAGGTGTAGCCACATGAGATGATAGAGGCTAAGGTGTCCCGATGTTTCGATGAGATAGTGGCTATCGTTTTCTGTGGGAGTCGACCTTGACGATCCGACTACGAACGTGCGAGACGTCGCGCCTTAGCAATCGCTAAACCAACTTCCGAGGGTTATTGACCACGCCGGAGCACGATCAACCTGACCACGAGGGTCTGTTTCCTGCGAGCAAACGAAGAACAAGCAAGAAACTGAGATTGCAATTGGGATATTGCGAATATAAAATGAAAGCTTTATTGATCAAGGTGGGGTTCTGTGACGTCTTGGTCTGGTCGTTGGACACAAACGAAGTACGCGAAGTTGCAGCTATGGCGAACTTTTAATCTAAACAAAACCCAAAGTCTAAACGACGCCCTAAGGGCTGTATATATGGAGGAAGAGGGGGGAATTTCGTGGCCCTTGAGGGTGGGGTCCGAAACCAACCCTAACTCTTGTTTCCCCACACATACGGACTCTAAAAATAGC